>NW_007099295.1:69311-72531 GCF_000164805.1 Carlito syrichta | reverse complement strand
GGGAGCGGCCGCTGCCCTCCAGTCTGGGCGACGGAGTGAGACTCCGACTCAAAAAAAAAAGAAATGATTAACTCCCCACTTGTGGGTAACCACCACCACAGCCACCCGAACACTCTACAACATGGACAGCGGGGCCAGAGAGCCCAGATCCAAGGGGAAGGTTCTGGAAGGGGACCCCCCAGCAGGCCACAGACAGGATTGGGGGGAGAGGCCAGGGGGCGAGTCCAGCCTTCTCATATGGAGCTGTCACCTACGGGCGTCTGCAAAGAGGACCTCCATGTCTGGGTTTTAGCGCCTGGGGCTTGAGGGGCCTGGCTGTGGGCGAGACCCGGGCGCAGCTGGGGACCCTTTGTCTGTCGGGGTCACGGGCACCACACACGACAAACCGTTGTCGCCTGCCTGAAAGAGAAGCTGAGTCAGATCACCGGCAGCAGAAACCCAGCGCCAAGCTCGAGTCTCGCCAGAGTATGCCACTGGCCACGGGTGCCACGGCGGGGGCTGCCTTCTCTGGGCTGGACGCATGCCCGCGCTCCAGCGCCCCGTGGGGACGGTCTCTGGTGTGCCCAGACGTGGGAGGCGGCCGGCCTTTTCTCTCTGCAAATCAACAATACTTCGAGTCAGTCCCGGCCGAGACCCTCAGGTCTCCTGGCCTCGCCCTCTGGGGCCCCACCCCGGATGCCATCGTCAGAGGAACCCCAGGATTGAGCCTAGGGGAGAGCAGGCATAAGGGGTGGACGTCAGAGTCCCCAAACTCCAGGGCTGGCCTGGGGCGCAGGGAGCACCCCCCCGTGGGGTGTAAACATAGGCACTGAGCTGTGCCGACTCTAGGGGATAGTTTTGAGCCGGTGGTTTATTTGGGTCAGAGTCGCAGGAAGGAGTGAGCTCTCCATCCCTGGAGGCATCCAAGAATCGGCTACTTCGAATCACAAAGACTCCATCACCCTTCCAGTTCCCAGATGGGCAGCACTGGCTTCTCTTGCCCAGGAGCCGGGGGACTCTCCCTCACTTCTCCCATCAGACTGGACTCCCAGACTCCCCCAGTCTCAGTAATTCTCGGATCCTCAGGACACCCTCCTGGCGCAGGTCTCCTGGCTGCCTCCGGGCTTTCACCTTCCACTGGATAGCTGACGGATGGAAACGTGACGGTGGTCTCCCTCACTCTGAATCCTTCCATAGCTCCCCAGTGCCTTCAGGAGAGAGCCTAAAATGCACAGCCTGGCATGCAGGGTTTTCCTGTCCATCCTCCCGCTGACCTCCTGGTCTCATTCCCTTCGGCACCCCCCAGGCACCCAGTGCACTTGCAACTCTGAGGTTCAGGTGTCCCCATGCCTTTGCTGCTGTTCGCTCTGAGGGTCCGCCTCCCGGGAGGCCTGGCTCACGCTCTCATCTCACAGGTGTGAACCTGACTGTCTCTCCTTGGCCTTGGCGACTGAGCCTGTTCACCCGCCAGACATGGAGGCCAGCCCGGAGGAGGCAGACCTGAGAAGCCGAGACTGCATCCGAGGGAGGAATTTGTGTCCTGGGAACTGGCTGGGCCTGGCACTCACATAACACTGAGCTCTGGAAGCCAGCCTTGGCTCTGGTTCCTCCGCAAGGGGGTTTCTGCCCCCTACGGACAAAGGAATTCCGAACGCGCAAATGGTCCCAGAAGTGGGGTGTTCCGATTCACCAAGGATCTTGCCGAAATGGGGAGTCAGATCAGACTGCCCTGCCCCAGCTGGGAAGAGGGGTATCTTGGGCATCCCCTCCCACGCGTCGTGCCCCGGGTCAGGTGGCACTAGGCTTCTGTCACTTGCAGTGGACACGCTGATCTCCCCCCCCCACACCTTTCTATGCCCACCCAGATCTCTCTGCTGCTCAGCTCTGTCTTGGTCCATAGGCTCCACTCTGGCTGTCACCATGTCCACAACCCACCGTTCTCCTAAGTCCTAGAGATCACTGGGGACAATTCTCTCATTTTATAAATGGAACAGTTGTGGCTGGGTGTGGTGACTCACACCTGTCATCCCAGCACTTTGGGAGGCAGAGGCGGGAGGATCACTGGAGGCCAAGAGCTCAAGACCAGCCTGGGCAACATAATGAGACCTCATTTCTTTTTTTTTTTTTTTTTTGAGTCGGAGTCTCACTCTGTCCACTCTGTCGCCCAGACCGGAGTGCAGTGGCCACTCCCGGCCACCGCAGCCTCGACCTGCCGGGCTCCGGCGATCCTTCCGCCTCAGCCTTCCAAGGAGGCAGAACTAAAGGGGCATACTACCATGCCCCGCTGATTTTTGATTTACCGTAGAGATGAGGTCTCGCCAAGTTGCCTGGGCTGGTCTCAAACCTCTGAGCCCAGACAATCCTCTCGCCCCGGCCTCGAGCTGGGATGATAGGTGTGAACCACTGTGCCTGGCCTTTTTTTTTTTTTTTGAGTCGGAGTCTCACTCTGTCCCCCATACTGGAGGGCAGTGGCCGCTCCCGGCCCCCACAGCCTCGACCTGCTGGGCTCAGGCCATTCGTCCGCCTCAGTCTTCCAAGTACCTGGAACCACAGGCAGGCGCCACCAAGCCCGGCTAATAATGTTTTGATTTATTGTAGAGATGAGGTCTTGCTAAGTTGCCCTGGCTGGTCTCGAGCCCCTGAGCTCAGGCAATCCTCTTGCCTCGACCTCCCAAAGTGCTGGGATGACGGGCTTGAGCCACCACACCCGGCTTTTTCTTTATTTTTCTTGTTAATTTCTCAAAGAGAATCCAGCTCTGACACTAGCTGGAGTGCGGTGGCACGATCATAGCGCCCCACGGCCTCAAACTCTGGGCTCAAGCGAACCTCCCGCCTCAGCCTCCCGAGGAGCTGGGACTACAGGCACACACGACCGTACCTGGCTCATTTTTTAATTTTTTGTAGAGATGGGGTCTCGCTGTGTTGCCCTGCTGGTCTCCAAGTCCGGTACTCAATCGATCCTCCCGCTTCAGCCTCAGTGTGGGTGCAGGGATGACAGGCGTGAGCCACCGTGCCTGGCCTCAAAAACATTTTTAAGCTGGTGGATACTGGGGGGAGCGATGATGGGTAGTGCCTGTGGCCCGTGAGGTGAGCACTCTCATCGTGCCCATTTGGCAGACAGGAAACCGAGGCCCGGGGGGGATGGGGCTTGCTTGAGGACGCTCACCCTCCAGCAAGGCGTTGGTGCACAGAAAATAGAAGCTGACGTGCCTGTGGCTGAACTTTCTGGCTCTGAAGGCCA
>NW_007099295.1:60493-69033 GCF_000164805.1 Carlito syrichta | reverse complement strand
GGCTGGATGTGGGGACCCCCTGGCCGCCGGGGCCCGTGGAAGCCGCTCCTGGTACGTCACTTTTCAGTCACGGCTGCAGGTATCATCTGTGGACGCTTCCAGCCTGAACACCTTCCCATGGCTCCCGCCAGGCTGGGGACACAATCCCAGCTTCCCTCGGGCCTGCCACCTGCGTGGACTGGTCGCGGTCCCCTGCACGCCCAGCTCCTTGCTTGATCCTCAAAAGCCATGGGCACAGGCCAGCCGCAGGGCCTTGGCACGTGCCGTTCCCACCTCCCGGTACTCCGTCCTTCCCCCAGCTCTTCTGGGGATCTCCCAACGCTCCATGTTTTCAACTTCTCCAAGAGCCCCTTCCCGACGGCCCTGTCATGGCCACCCGTCCTTATTCTCCAGTGTCAAAGCCAGAATGGTGACCCGTCACCCGGTCTAACTTGTTACTGTTGGTCTCTCTCCTGCCTCACTTGCCGGGCTTGGGCGACCGGCTATGTCTGGAGCCTGGTAAGGAGAAGCAGCTCTCGGGGCAAATAAACAGAGACATACGAAGGGTAAGGAGGAGGAAATTCCGGGCGTGGTGGCTCATGTCTGTAATCCCAGAACTTTGGGAGGCCAGAGTAGGAGGATCGCTTGGGCCAGGAGTTCAAGACCAGCCTGGGCAACACAGCAGGACCCGGTCTCTACAGAAATTAGCCAGGCATGGTGGCACACACCTGTAGTCCTAGCTACTCAGGAGGTTGAGAGGGGAGGACTGCCTGAGCCCAGGAGGTTGAGGCGGCAGTGAGCCATGATCGTGCTACTGCACTCCAGCTTGAGCGACAGAGGGAGACCCCAACTCAAAAAGAAAAAAAAAATACAGAGAGCAGTTCAGACTTGGCCCTCAGATTGCAGTTTGCAGACCCCTGGTCTCTCATCGTCTTTATTTTCTTCTAGGTAGGAGCATTTCTCAATCTGTTAAATTAAATGCGTAAATATTCATGGCATGTAGTAAGCTCTCAATGAGTGGTTAAAAAATAAAACCCAGCCGGGCTCGGTGGCTCAGCCTGTAATCCCACGCCTTCGGGAGGCTGAGGTGAGTGGATGGCCTGAGTCCGTGGGTTCGAGACTCGCCTGGGCAACTTGGCGAGACCTCATCTCTACAATAAATCAAAAAATTAGCCGGGCGTGGTCGCGCACGCCTGTAGTTCCAGCTACTTGGAAGGCCGAGGCAGAAGGATCGCCAGAGCCCAGCAGGTTGAGGCTGCGGTGGCCGGGAGCGGCCACTACACTCCAGTCTGGGTGACAGAGTGAGACTCCAACTAAAAAAAAATAAAAAATAAAAATAAATAAAATAAAATAAGCCGGGCTCGGTGGCTCAGCCTGTAATCCCACATCTTTGGGAGGCTGAGGTGAGTGGATTGCCTGAGCCCGCGGGTTTGAGACCCGCCTGGGCAACTTGGCGAGACCTCATCTCTACAATAAATCAAAAATTAGCAGGGCGTGGTAGTGCGTGCCTGTAATTCCAGCTACTTGGAAGGCTGAGGTGGAAGGATCGCCGGAGCCCAGCGGGTCGAGGCTGCGGTGGCCGGGAGCGGCCGCTGCACTCCAGTCTGGGCGACAGAGTGAGACTCCAACTAAAAAAATAAAAAATAAAAAAATGAACTGGCATGGTAGTGCACCCCTGTAGTCCCAGCTACTTGGGAGGCTGAGGTGGAAGGATCACTTGAGGCCAGGAGTTCAAGATCAGCTTGGGCAACAGAGTGAGAACCCCATCTCTATTTTTTTTAAATGATCATTAAAAATTTTTAAAATCTGCCTCTTTCTCTCTCTCTCTCTACACACACACACACACACACACACACACACACACACACACACACACACACACACACACACATATGTATAAACAAAGCTCCCCAGCTCAGCAATGAGCCCCTTAAGGGTAAGTTTGTCTTGTTGATATGAATGGTAGCTGATATTTATTGGGTGCTTCACTGTGTGCTGAAGACAACACAATGCATATCAGTGACTATTCCCCTTGGCTGCTTCTCTGATCCTTACCTCCATATTTCCAAATAACGTGTCTGACTCATCTCTTGATTTTTCTGTTGAACATTGTCCATTAATTTCCTAGTCCTGATGGTTGAGATTTAGCTCTTAGGCATTCTTCTTCCCAAGAATCACAATTTTTGGTTAAATTAAAATTTGACTGCTTATATTATACATAAATATTGTTCACAGTGGAGCAATGAACACTTCAAGAACATTATTTTCAGGAACTTGCTTTTTTATTTTCCTGGCGTTAGTTATCGCCTTGGTTTCATGTGTCTGCGACTCTCTCCCTCTCCCGGTCTCTCCACCAGAGCTGACTGTTCCACTCTGGGCTGGTTGCTCCCACTGCCCAGCTGTGGTCCTGGCCTCTCTCTTCCTCAGCACAAGGGGGTTTCCGGGCTGTAGTTCCTGTTTCTTGGGGCCGGGTCTTCCCCATTTCTTGGTTTGCTCCCTTGTTTGGGAAATATGCACCCTCTAGAGTCTCCAGAGGAAGTGTTTCCTCCTACCCCCTTGTAATGGATGGTTTGACCAAGGACAGTATTCTGGGTGGTGGATAATTTTCTTCACTCTGGTCTCAGGCAGTCAGATGAACTGAACTGAAGTTGTCCTTGCATCTTCATCCTCTGCCCATCACATGGTTTTTGCTTTCTCCATCTGGAAGGTTGTGGAATCCTTACTCCTCGTTCTCCTCGTTTCCCAGTGGTGAATTTTGTGTGGGTGGATTTTTGCCCGTTGTGCTGGGCACTTGGTGGGCTCTGTCATGTGTTCTCTTCCCGGAAAACTTTCTTGAATGATATCACGGGTGGCTTTGGTTTCTCTGTTCTCTTTGTGGAATATGTCTTCCTCATATGGTGGATTTTTTTTTTCTTTTCTTTTTTTTTTTTTGATCTGGAGTCTCACTCTGTTGCCCAGGCTGGAGTGCAGTGGCACAATCACAACTCACTGAAGCCTCGACCTCCTGGGCTCAGGTGATCCTTTTGCCTCAGCCTCCTGCATAGCTGGAACTACAGGCATGCACCACTCCGCTCAGCTACTTTTTAAAGTTTTCTGTAGAGATGAGGTCTCACCATGTGGCATGGGCTGGTGTCAAACTCCTGGGCTCAGGCAATCCTCCTGCCTTGGCCTCCCAAAGAACTGGGATCACAGGCATCAGCCACTGTGCCTGGAGGTCGAACTTCTTGAATTGACCCTATTTTCTTGTCCCCCTTCCCACTTTTTCTCTTTTCATTCTACGTTTTGGGACATTTCCTCACTTCCAACCCTTCTAGGGACATTTTAATTTCGGCTCTCGGAGTTTTAATTTCCGAGGGCTCTTTCTGATTCCTTGATTGTTCCATTTTAAGAGGCAAACTTATACTTATTACCTGGCAACGATATCTTCTTCTGTTCATAAGGGTGCTTTTTTTTTCTGTCTCTGGTGTTTGAATCAGGAACGTAACGACTTTTCTAGAACGGTCTTCTTCTGCCCTGCCTCTCTCCTCCAAGTCAGTTTTGTTTTCTCTTTGTGGGTTTTGGTCTCTTTGTTGCCTGACAGTGACGAGGGGGTGCTGCTGAGCTCCCGGAAGGCTCCTCGCCGTGGGCAGCTTTACTGTGGGGTGATTATGGGGGGACTGGCCGCTGGACGGAAATCCCCACACGTCAGCAGCATATCCGCGGGGCTTTTCTCTTAGCCTGGCAGGGCGAGACAGGTGTCTGGGGTCACCGTTCTGTGGGTAACTTGCATGACAGTGACCCGTTCTCACGGTCCCCGTGTCCGAGCCTGGACCTTTCTGTGCAGCAAGTGTTTTCAAATGTCTTTTATGACTGGATTCTCCCCACAGCACTGCAAGGCTTGGGCTGCCCGATTTCAGAGACGCTTAAGGAAGCGGAGTGAATCGAACCCACGACCCACTGCCAGTAGGTTAAAGGGCTGTGCCGTTGGCTCACAGGCATGAAGCGACAACTTCTGGCTTATCTTTTGATGCCCCCAAGGAAGGTAGTGAGTGTTTGCTGATTGACGACCAAATAAGTTTCAACTATGCATTTATTTATTTAATAGAAATGGGGTCTTGCTGTGTTGCCCAGGCTGGTCTCGAACTCCCGGGCTCAAGCGATCCTCCCAACCCCAACGTCCCAAAGGGCTGGGATGACAGGCAGGAGGCACCACGCCCAGCCCCAAATGTGATCTTTTTCTTTTCTTTTTTATTTTGAGTCAGAGTCTCACTGCCCAGGCTGGAGTGCAGTGGAATGATCATAGCTCACTGCAACCTCGACCTCCTGGGCTCAGGTGATCCTTCTGCCTCCCAAGTAGCCGGGACTACAGGAGGGCGCCACCTCGCCCAGCTAATTAAAAAAAAATTTATTTTTGTAGAGATGAGGGCTCACTATGTCTCCCAGGCTGGTCTCGAACTCCTGGGCTCAAGTGATTCTCCAGCCTCTACCTCCCAAAGTGCTGGGATGACAGGTGTGAGCCATTGGGTCTGGCCCCCCGACAGGGAATTTTTTTTTTTCTGAGTTGGAGTCTCGCTCTGTCGCCCAGGCTGGAGGGCAGTGGCATGCTCATGGGCACCGCAGCCTCGACCTGCCGCAGCCTCGACCTGCCGGGCTCCGGCGATCCTTCCGCCTCGGCCTTCCAAGGAGCTGGAACTACAGGCACACGTCACCACACCCGGCTAATTTTTCTTGATTTTATTTAGGGATGAGGTCTCACCAAGTTGCCCAGGGCTCAGGCTATGGCTCCTGCTTCCACCTCCGAAAGTGCTGGGATTATGGGTGTGAGCCACCACGCCCGGCCCAGGTTTAGTTTTTTTGTTTTTTGAGTCCCCGGAGTCTCACTCTGTCACCCAGACTGGAGTGCAGTGGCCGCTCCCGGCCACCGCAGCCTCAACCTGCTGGGCTCTGGCGATCCTTCCGCCTCAGCTTTCCGAGTAGCTGGAACTACAGGTGTGCACTACCACACCCGGCTAACTTTTTCATTTATTATAGAGATGAGGTCTCGCCAAGTTGCCCAGGCGGGTCTCGAACCCGCGGGCTCAGGCAATTCATTCCCCCTGGCCTCCCAAAGCACTGGGATTACAGGCTGAGCCACCGAGCCCGGCCGGACAGTGATTTTTAAGACAAGCTGGAGGGGAGGCGTGTTCACAGCAAGCTTGTTTGTTTCTCTTTTTCCATTTTTCTGAACCTTCCAAGTTTTTTAATGATAGGACAAGCCCAAAATGTATCGCAGAAAAACACATGTCACGTAACATTGTCAACTTCACCGTCTGTACGTGCGGCGGCCTGAAGTGTGTTCACACGTGCTTGTGCAGACATCACCACGGTCATCTCCAGAACGTTCTCACTTCCCCAGTGAGGCCTCTGTCCCCTCCCTGGCCCCCGGCACCCATGGGTCCACGACCTGTCTCTGCGGACTGGCCTGTCCTGGACATTTCATAGAGATGGAATCACCCGTGGTGTGTCCTTCTGTGTCTGGGTCTTGTGGAGCGTGATGTCCCCAAGGTCCATCCGCCCATGCTGTGGCCCGTCAGAGCCTCCTTCCTCTGTGTGGCTGAGTCACATTCCACGTGTGGACGGGCCGCGCCGTGCGGATCCATCATCCCTCGCCCTGTGGATCCGTTTCCACCCTCTGCCTGGTGGGACTCGTGCTGCTGTCACCGCCGGTGTGCGAGTGTCTGTTTCCCGAGACATTTTCTTCTCATGTCGTGAACGTGGCCTGTCCCTGTCCAAGCTGCTTTCTCCACCCTGACAAGGAAGGCGAGTCCTTGGCTTGTTTGCATGGCAGAGCGCTGATCTGCTCACCACAACCATCTCAGCCGCAGACGCCAGCCTAGGAAGGCAGCCTTGAGGGAGACAGCTGAGCGGGCCAGGGAAGTGCTCCTGGATCTTGACCGTGACTCAGCTGTGCATCCCCACGCCTGGCTAATGTTGACTTTTTGTCGAGACGGGTCTCGCTATGTTGTCCAGGCGGGTCTGGAACTCCCGGCCTCGGGCCATCTTTCCGCCTCGGCCTCCTCGGGCCGGGCCGCCTTGCGTCTCAGCGACTGTGTTCCCGTGCGATCCCTGCCCTTGCAGATGGAGTTGACAGATCCGTCCTTCTGTTTCTGTCTTCTCCAACCCTGGCGGATTCGGCTGCAGCATCCCTCCCACACGCGTCTCCTAGCAACCAGGCTGGCCGCCAGCATCTGCCGCTGGTCCTCACTGCGGCTCACGAGGCGGGGGCCGCTCCCGGACCCCGCGGGGTGGCTGCTTCTGCCTGGGGTCTCCCCGTCCCCTGCCGGCCTGCTCTGAAGTCCTCTGTCCGGTGGGATGAGGACTGGGCTGGCGGGGTCACAAGCAACAACTCTCGTGGGCTCCAGACGGCCCGTCCATCTGCGCTGAGTCTTCTGCTTGGAGCTCGCTGTTGTCACCTCGACTTGGTTTCCTGGAGTTGCTAGGAGAGCCGGCTTGACTGTCAACAGGGCCGGGTTTCTTTCTGTTGCTCTTTTTCTTTTTAGAGGCAGGGTCTCATTCTGTCCCCAGGCTGCAGTGCAGGTGGACGATCATAGCCCACCACAGCCTCCCCCTCCTGGGCTCAGGTGATCCTCCTTCCTCAGCCTCCCGAGTCACTGGGACTATAGTTGCCACCGTGCTTGGCTAAGTTTTTAATTTTTTTTTTTTTTTTTTGAGTTAGAGTCTCACTTGGTCGCCCAGATTGGAGTGCAGTGGCCGCTCCCAGCCACCGCAGCTTCGCCTGCTGGGCTCCGGCGATCCTTCCGCCTCAGCCTTCCGAGTAGCCGGAATTACAGGCATGCGCTACCACGCCCGGCTGATTTTTTGATTTATTGCAGAGATGAGGTCTCGCTGCCCAGATGGGTCTCGAACCCGCAGGCTCAGGCCATCCACTCACCTCAGCCTCCCAAAGGCGCGGGATTACAGGCTGAGCCACCAAGCCCGGCAAGTTTTTAATTTTTTTATAGAGATGGGGTCTTGCTATGTTGCCCAGGCTGGTCTTGAATCCCTGGGCTCAAGCGATTCTGCTGCCACGGCCTCCCAAAGTGCTGGGATGATAGGTAAACGCCACTGTCCCAGGCTGGTGTCCTCTTAACTGCCAAGAGATTTGTGGGCCAGGCATGGTGGCTCACGCCTATAATCCTAGCACTTTGGGAGACCGAGTTGAGAGGATTGCCTGAGCCTGCTGGTTCAAGACCAGCCTGGGAGACAGACAGCCTGGGTTCAAGACAACTTGGCGAGTCCTTGTCTCTACAATAAATCAAAAAAAATAATTAGCCGGGCTTGGTGGTGCATGCCTGTAGTTCCAGCTACTTGGAAGGCTGAGGCGGATGGACCGCCAGAGCCCAGCAGGTCGAGGCTGCGGTGGCCGGGAGCGGCCACTGCCCTCCAGTCTGGGCGACAGAGTGAGACCCCAACTCAAAAAAAACAAACTCTGATTCAAAAAAAAAAAAAGAAGAGACTTGTCCTTGGGCGTCAGAGCGTGGCTGTAAGCACTGAGCAGAGGTCTGTCGTGCCCCCTGGCCTGTTCTAAGTCTGGGGATACAGTGGTGTCAGGCAGACGAGCTTCCTGCTTGCAGAGAACTCACATTCTCAAGGGAAGCCAGATAACAATGTCATTTCCATCAGGAATGCGGGTTTCAAAACAGTGAACGGGTTCCGTGACAGGCCGAGGTGGTTTCGTGACAGGCCGAGGTGGTCAGGGAGGCCCCTCCGAGGAGGTGAATTTGAGCAGAGACCTGAGAGATGGGGAGCGGGGGAGGAGCTGGCCCTGCAGGCCAGGAAGAGTTTCCCAGACAGCAGGAACAGCACGTGCAAAGGCCCCGGGGCAGGAACGGGTTGTCTCTGCCAAGGCTCAGCAGAGAAGGGTAGGCCTGAAGTGGAGCCACTGAGGGAGACGGTGGCAGGTGGCTTGTGTGGGGCTTGATGGGATTTGAGGTCTTATCCTGAGCATTGTGGGGGCCTCTTGAGGACTTAAGCAGTGAGTACCACTGAGGATGGAGAGGGGGGAGGAGGAGGACCAAGAGGGTTTTCTCATGCAATGGCTGTGAGTGCAAAGCAACCCAGGAGGACTCCCTGATGGTGGCGGCCATCGGCCTGGGCCACTCGGTGAATGGTGGTGCCACCACCAAAATACAGAAGGAGAGGGGCATGTGTGTGGCCTAGGGTTTAGAAAAGGGGGTGACACTGAAATATGCTAAATCCATTAAAAAAATCAAATAGCTAGCAAAATAATAGTATCAACCAGCTCACTCCATTTTGTTTAAAGCTTCCATCTCAGTTGCCTGCCTGACCTAAGGACCACTCCTCAGTGCCTACGTGTGATTACTGTCACGTTCCCACGACCACAGACCCCCCCAGCTTTGTCCCCTTTGGGCAGGTCCTGCGGACCGTTTCCGGCTGGCTGTTATAAAACTCCTTCGCCATAAGTCCCATGTAACTGTATGCTTTGTTAATGTTACGCTTTGCAAAATCAAATGTTACGCTTTGCAAAACCCCATGGTTACATTTTCTTTTTCTTTTTTTTTTTTTGAGTTGGAGTCTCCCTC
>NW_007099295.1:54990-60473 GCF_000164805.1 Carlito syrichta | reverse complement strand
AGAGATGAGGGCTCGCCAAGTTGCCCAGGCGGGTCTCGAACCCGCGGGTTCAGGCAATCCCCTCACCTCAGCCTCCCAAAGGCGCAGGAGTACAGGCTGAGCCACCGAGCCCGGCTACATTTTCCTATTTTGTGCCTATATTTTGTTAGTGACCTGACCCAGGTAACTCCGTTGTGTCATGATTCTTCTACCTTGTCCCTATGTAACTGCCTTAAACTCTATCTTGTTGGCAAAATTCCAGGGATTTTCCAGGCACCGGCTATACCTGGGACATAAAATTAATCAAAACTCTCTAACAATCAAAAGTTTCCGTTTTGGTTGCCAGGTTGTTAGTTCGTGGTTGCTAGGGTTGCTAAGTTGCTATGTAGCCAGCGCTGCAGATTTTACCAATAAAAGCTTGTCGCAAACCGCGCTAGTCTGTCAAGAGATTTTCTGGTGTTTGCCTGCTCTTGACCCGCGCGTTATAAAGAACTCATAAATAATTAGGCTTGGCGTGCTGGCGTGTCTCCTTCTCGCCACTCGGTCATAACCACAGTCCTCGCGGAGAAGAGAGGAGGCAAGGGGGAGGCTGTGAGGGAGGAGGTGGAGCGGGGAGCTCTGTGGCCCCCAGGGAGGTCTCCTGTTTCTGGCCCCTGGCTGGCTCCCCCCCGCCCTCTGGCCTGGGCCTGAGCAGGGGGTCCCTCCCCACCCAGTCCCTGCCTCCTCCCCCTCCCCCTGCTGCCCAGGGAGCCCCAGGGGGCTGGACGCTGGGTCACAACACAAGCCTGCGGTGACCTGGTCCCCTCATCTGAAGCCCTGCCACCCTGAGGTCTGTGATAAGGGTCTGGGGAAGCGCTCCGTGGGCAGAGCCACCTCTCCCAAACCCAGTTCAGCTGCCCACTCCTCCGGGAAGCCCTCAGGGACTTCCTGACCTCTTATCGTGTCTCCTGGGCCAGAGGAGCCCCCAGAGCCGAGGCCGAGGGCTGGTGGTAGGCTACGTGGAGGTGGGTGCTACTCTCTGTGCCCAGGGAACTCGTGTGGGGACCGGCCAAGGGAGCCCATGGCTCGGAGAGGAGCCGCCAGACAGCTCTGGCCCCTGAGGACCCCCTTGGGCTGCAAAGCCCCCCAGAGAGGCTGCCTGGGCCCATTCCCCATCCCCGCCCCAGACCCCAAGAAGCAGGGGAGGGCATGGTGCTGGGGTCACCCACAGAAGGACGGCACAGCCACACGGAAGACAGACCTGCTTTATTCCCCCACTTCCAGGTGGCTCTGCGGTGACACAGACGGGCCACACATGGGCTGTCCTTGACATGTGAGAGATGTGGAACCGAGGGAGTCCAGTGACCAGAGGTGGACATTCCGCCCATGGCCCTCAGGCAGGCGGCCAAGAAACTCCTTGAAGGGGAGAGGGTTGGCTGGGGCTGAGCGGAGCGGGCAGGGGTCCTCCGCCTAGGCTGGAGCCCAGGGGAAGGCCGCGCCCTCGGGGCCCTCCAGACTCGGTCATGGCTCGGCTCCCAAGGGGGCTGCCTGGGGAGACCCTGCCTCTGGCCGGATGAGACTGGGGAGGGAGGGAGGGAAGCAGGGAGGGCGGGCCTGAGTGCGCATCACAGGGCCCCTCTCTGCAGAAGGCACTCAGTGGCTTGGGGTGCGGGTGGGGGTATCTCTGGGGTCAGGGTTGGACTGTTGGGTCGCGGCTGTTTCCCAAGGGAGGCCCAGCCCGCACACTCCCCGCTGGGGCGGTGTCCACCCAGCCCTGTCGCTGTCCCACCGGGGATGAGCCCGGCTCAGCCTCCAGGCCCTGGGGCTGGGGCCAGAGTCTGCTTAGGACAGGCTGGGCTGGGGGCCTGGGGCTCGTCCTGCCCCGAGGTGAGGATGGTGGCGCTACTTGGGCCTGCTCACGTGGACCCAACACCCCGCGCTCCAGGCCTGCCTCTGCGGTGGCCTCTTCTGGAACCTTCCAGGACAGCCTTCCTGAGGGCTCCGGGTGGAGTCTGCCCATATTCTCTCAAACCCACGGGGCAGGGGCTTCTGAGGGAAGCAATTTGGAAGTCTACCCCCTCTGTTCTCCCGGGAGAGCTCAAAGCCAGCCAGAAATTCCAGAGCTCAGCATTGGCGTGCTGCCCGCTGCTCCACCCGTCTGCGGGGAGGCTGGGTGGGCTGGGGTCTTGTTCTGTGGCCCAGGCTGGAATGCAGTGGCACCACCATAACTCACCGCAGCCTCAACCTCCTGGGCTCAAGTGATCCTCCCACCTCAGCCTCCTGAGTAGCTGGGACCACAAGTGCCACCACGCCCTGCTCACTTTTTCACTGTGTGTAGAGACGAGGTCTCGCTATGTTGCCCAGACTGGTCTCGAACTCCTGGGCTCGAGCGATCCTCCTGCCTCAGCCTCCACGAGGGTTGGGGCTTACACGCATGGGCCACCGCGCCCAGCCAGCACAAGGGTTTTTAAGGAAACCTCAGAAGGTGACTGGAAAGGAAACGCCACTGTCCCGCGACAGGATGAAACAGCGACTGGTCGGCATGCACGCGTGTCCGGGCATGGAGGCCCTGGTGGGGGCTCACACCAGCCCCTCTTCGCCTGGCCGGCTCTGCTTCCTCTCACCCGCACCCTCCTCGGCCTCCCCGGCCTCGCCCGGCTCCCGCGGCCTCTTCCGGAGGCAGGCCCTGAACCGGCGCCTGGACAGCAGGGGCTCCATGCCCAGGACCCAGTGGATCTGCTGGAAAGCTAGCAGGCGCAGGGCATGCTGTGGACACATGTGGCCGTCAGGGCCCTGCCGGCCCACTCGCCATGGGCCAGACACCGGGGTAAGGGGAGGCTGGCACCCACGGTGCCAGGGGACAGGCCACGCCTGTCCTGCATGCTCCAAGATACTCCGGTGGCTGCCAAGCTTAGGCCATGTGCTGGGGTAAGTTCTGCTTGTGCCGTTGAAGGTGAGTCATAAACGTCAGACCCACTGCAGTCTGACTGTGGTGCTGCTGGGAGGCGTTTCCTTTTTGCTTGTTTTGGGTTGGGGTCTCATTATGTTGCCCAGGCTGGAGTGCAGTGGCACCATCACAGCTCACTGCAGCCTTGACCTCTTGGGCTCAGGTGATCCGCCCGCCTCAGCCTCCCAAAGTGCTGGAATTATAGGCACGCACCACTATGCCCAGCTAATTTCTCTATTTTTGGTTGAGATGAGGTCTCACTATGTTGCCCAGGCTGGTCTTGCCCTCCCGGCCTCAAGCGATCCTCCCTCCTTGGCCTCCCCAAGAGCTGGGGTTACAGGTGTGAGCCACCACGGTGGGCCTGGGAAACTTTTCTTATAAACAAGTTTGCAAACGACGAAACCACGGGTGGGCCGGGCTGGCTGGGATCTTGTGGACCACGGTGGGGTGAGGGACATCAGGATGGCCCCTGTCAGCGGGGCCTGAGGCCTGTGCACATTCCGGTGGCAGCCTCGGCTCTGTCCCGGGAGCACCCTTGCCCCCATAGCCCTCCCGATACCGGACGTCTCGCTAGGAGGGAGGGAAGGGGAGCCCCAGCTGTTTCGAGGGACACCACAGCTGCTCGTCGGAGCTGGGACCCTGGTGCTGCCACCCAGGCCTCCTACCTGGGCGCTGGCTGTCACGTCCTCCCGCTCCTGGGGGGTCAGGGGCTCCAGGGCGTCCGTCCGCTCCCGCTCACAGGGGTCCTGCAGCCCAGGCCCATCTTTACGGAGGTCGGCAGGGAATGCGAGAACACACTCATTACTGTCAGGACACGGCTGTTCAACTGCACCGTGCACGGGGCCAAGTCCGCACCCCCCTACTCGGGCCGGCCCGTCTTCAGCTGGCACACGGCCTCTCCTGGTGGCCTCTTCCCATGGCCCCACAAGGCACACCAGGCTCCCGGGTCTCCTTTTGTGGCGATCATTTTTGTAGAAGCAGGGTCTCGCTGCGTTGCCCAGGATGGTCTCCAACTCCTGGCCTCAAGCGATCCTCCCGCCTCAGCCTCCCGAGTAGCTGGGACTCCAGACACCACTGCTCCTGACTAATTTATTATTTTTTGTAGAGGCAAGGTCTCACTCTGTTGTCCAAGCTGGTCTCAAACGCCTGGCCTCAAGCGATCCTCCCACCTCGGCCTCCCAAAGAGCTGGGATGACAGGCATGAGCCACTGCACCCGGTCCCCCTAGCTTTGGTCTGCCCACGTGTGTTCTTGGTGACATGGCTCAGACCGCAGCTCCGTTTCCACCTAATGTCATCCTGTGTCGCTAAGAACTACTTGAGAACCCGCTTTCCATCTCTGCCCCCCATCTGAGTGTGCCCTGGCACTTTCTTCTCTTGCCAGGAGCCCGTGTTCCATGTCTCTGCTCACCGGACTGTCCAGGTTTGGTTTGCTGCCTCCGAATGTCCCCAGGAGGGCAGTGGCCCCGGGGGCTCTGGGGTGGCGATGGTGGGCGTGGCCACTGGAGACGGAGCTGCCTGGCCAGAAGGCTGCCCCTTGCTGCTATGACCTGTCTCCCTGCCCTCCGGGAGGTGCCACCATGAGAAGGGCCCATCCCACCCGCCCCCCCGCTTGGGATGGCCCTCTGCCCCTGCCCTCGCCTCCGCGTTTAAGGCTCTCTGCAGCGACTGACCTGCCAGGAGCGTCCCTGCGGCCACACACTCCAGCACCCGTCTCACAGCATCCCCAGGGCCCAGGGGCTCCGTCACGCTGCTCAGAGCCTTCTCCACCAGCAGCTCCATGGCCTGGGGGACGTCAGAGTGGACGCCGGGCTCTGGGGGCAGGGCCTGGGACGCGAGGTCCCTCCCGGCTCCCCTCCGACCCCCACCCGCCCTTTGAGTCTTCACGGAGGGTGACCGTGCAGTCTCGGCCACCCCCAGCACGGCCACAGGCAGATTTCTTCACCTCTGAGCCTCAGTTTTCCATCTGGTCCACAGTCACATCGTACGCTAATCTTATGATTATTGTCTGCTGTGGCCCACTTGGCTGGAGACACCCCTCGGCTGAGCCCTGTCCCCCAAGGATCGCCACACCCGCCAGATCCCCTCGGCCAGCTCCCCGGGGGCAAGTGGGCCAGGGGTGGCAGAGCCCTCGAGGCACGGGTGGGCTTCTGTCTGCACAGGAGGAAGGTGGGCTGGGGGCGTGTCAGCGTTGGGGGCCCATGGCCCTGTGACCTCCCGCAAGGAGCAGCCTCCCCTGGACACGGGAAGAACCCTGAGGTTCCAGGTTCTGGAAAATGCCAAGGATGGGTGAGGCGGGGGTGAGTGAGTGCCCGCATGTCCGGGAAACAGGAGAGGGACGCAGCGGTGTGGCCCGCAAACATCTCTGTGGTGTTGAGAGGACATTGGCCGTGGCTGCCTTCCCAGGCCTCGTGGAGACACAGAGACTCCAGCCTCCGTGCTGCGTCCTGCGTGCCGAGACCCAGGTGTGTGTGAGTGGGGAGACGGCCCAGCAGGGAGCACCCAGACGGGACCCAAACCCCCCAAACAAGGGGGTACGCTGGCAGGGCGTGGAGGAGGCCGGGCAGGGTTGATGGTGTG
>NW_007099295.1:43831-54959 GCF_000164805.1 Carlito syrichta | reverse complement strand
GGGGGGGGCGGGGGTCTCATGGGGGTCGAGGGGCTTACTGATGGGAGAGGGGCAGTTAGAGCCCAGGGGGGTCCCCTCTCCAGAGCAGGTGGCCCGGGCTGGGTCGCCCAGAGGCTGGCGTATAGCCAGGTCTCCGGTTTGACTCCCTGCTGTCCGATCCCGGCCTCCGCCCCATGGTCTCTGTCGCCAGGGCGGCCCCACATTTGCATGTGTCCCGCGGCTGTGGGTTTCAGAGGGCGCCAGGCAAATGAGGCTGAAGAGGCCTCTTCCCCTCCCAGGCCTGGGACACCCCTGCCCTCCCCCCTCCCATGCCCTGGGAGAGGACGTGTCTCTCGAGGACCCCGCGGCAGAGCCTCACCCAGGCTGGCAGGGCCCTCCAGGCAGGCACACGCTGGCGGAGGTCCCTGAGGACCCGGGTGACGATGACACACAGTGGAAGTCCACTGGCGCGAGCCTAGGGAGAAGCAACGGTCGGCTCAGGGACCCCTCGAAATCCATGGGGCGGCAGGTGCTGTCCTGAGTGTGAAGGACCCAGGACCACCCTGGGGATCCCAGAGCCCGGCTGGCCTGGAAGGTGGTATGTCCCTGTCTCTAGGCCTGTGGTCACTCCTTCCAAGTTTCTCAACTCAGTTGGCCAGGAGCCAGCCTTGGTCAGGCCAGCACTTGGTAAGAACAAGCAGGGCCGGGTGTGGTGGCTCATACCTGTCATCCCAGCACTTTGGGAGGCCGAGGGAGGAGAATCGCTTGAGCCCAGGAGTTGGAGACCAGTCTGGGCAACATGGCGAGACCTCATCTCTACAAAAAAAATCAAACATTAGCCGGGCATGGTGGCGCCTGTATTTCCAGCTACTCGGGAGGCTGAAGCGGGAGGATGGCCTGCGTCCAGCAGGTGGAGGCTGTGGAGAGCTGTGATCACACCACTGCACTCCAACCTGGGCCATAGAACAAGAGTCTGTCTCAAAAAAATTTTTAAAAGAGCGAGACATGAGCCAGTGAGCTGCCCGTGGCATCCCCGTCTGTGGGAGTCCATGAGGCTAGAGCTAACGTGTGGGCCCCTCAGCCTGGGACGCCGCCCTCCCCGCCCCCCCGACCTGGAACCACTTGGCATGACGGAGGGCAGCTAGTGACTCCAGGCACTTCTCGGGGCTCAGGACATCCTCCGGGTCAGGCCGCAGCTTTTCCGTTCCTTCTAGAAGAAGAGTGAGTGTGAGTCCTCATTCCGTGCTGCTCCCACCTGGGCAGGTGACTCAGGTGGGCCCCCTAGGCCTGGGAGCCTCATTGTATTTGTCTGGGAAACGCTGGTTCCCCCCAGCTGTCCTTCCGGGATGCGGCGGGTCCTTCAGCGCAGGTTAGACATAGAGAGATGAATTTCCTACTGGCGGCTCGAAAAATGGGCTGGGCACAGTGGCTCATGCCTGTCATCCCAGCACTTTGGAGGCTGAGGGGGGAGGATCACGGAGGCCTGGAGTTTGAGGCCAGCCTGGGTGATACAGTGACATAGTGACACCTTGTTGCTACAAAAAATAAAAAAATTAGCCGGGTATGCTGGCCCGCACCTGTAGTCAAGAGGTCAAGGCTCTGAACAACCATGATAGCGCCACTGCACCCCAGCCTTGGCGGCACAGAGTGATGCTCAGACTCCAAAACAAAATTAAAATAGGGTAAGTGTCCAGACATCGATTATTATTATGATTATTTTTTTGAGTCAGAGTCTCACTCTGTTGCCCAGGCTGGAGGGCAGCAGCATGCTCGCGGTCACCCCAGCCTCGACCTGCTGGGCTCCGGCGATCCTTCCGCCTCAGCCTTCCGAGTAGCTGGAACTACAGCTGCGTGCTACCACACCCAGCCAATTTTTTTTGATTTCTTGGAGAGATGAGGTCTCGTCAAGTTGCCCAGGTGGGTCTCGAACCCGTGGGCTTCAGGAAATCCCCTCACCTCAGCCTCTCAAAGTGCTGGGATTATAGGCTTGAGCCACCATGCCTGGCCCATCCATCTTACTTATGGGTACATGACCTTCACCCAACTGACCGGGCACACTGGCCCTGACCACCTCGCAGGATGGAATGTGGGCCTACGAGTGCAGTAGGTCACAGAAACAGGAAATTACCCCAGACACAGATACGATGTTCTAAGAAAAGCCCAGGTCTAGTTGGACAGTAACACTCATTATTTAGAAGGTCCCTGTGGACTTAAAAACTGGAGAGACGGTCGCCAAAACTCATGCGCAGACACGTGCAGTCCCCGTGCTTGGCTCATGGTTGGCTTAAGCATCGTCAAAGTAGATAAAGCTTCCCATCAAAGGCAAGCATGTGCCCTCTCTTAAGGTGTCCACGCTCTCCCTTAAGCATGCCTCTTTCTTTTCTTTTTTCTTTCTTTTTTGGAGTCAGAGTCTCACTCTGTCACCCATGGTGGAGCACAGTGCTTCAGTCACAGCTGACTGCAGCCTCCAAGCCCCAGGTTCAGGCAATCCTCCTGCCTCAGCCTCCTGAGTAGCTGGGACGACAGGCACCACCGTGCCTGGCTCATTTACTAGTTTCTGTAGAGACGGGGTCCTGCTATGTTGCCCACGCTGGTCTCGAACTCCTGGGCTGAAGCAATCCTCCCGCCTTGGCCTCCCAAAGTCGATTCATTGCTAAAGCTTAAGTTTTTTGGTCTTTTTTTAAAAGAGAGCCTTTGAACCCTAAGTGGCGAGCCTCTATTTATTTGAGTTGGAGTCTGACCCGACTGGCCAGGCTGTCGTACAGTGACATGCTCATAGCTCACTGCAGCCTCCAACTCCTGGCCTCAAGTGATCCTCCCACCTCAGCCTCCTGAGTAGCGGGGACTACAAGCATGCACCACCATGCCTCGGTGATTTTCGTTTCTATTTTTTTTATAGGCAAGGTCTTGCTCTGTCACCCAGGCTGGAGTGCAATGGCATGACCATAGCTCACTGGGGCCTCAACCTCCTGGGCCCAAGAAATCTCTAAATAGTCATCTAAAAAGTAAAAACAGTGGGGAAAAATAATGCCTATTACTTCGAGCCAAAGGCCCTGAAGCAAACATATGAGGAGGAGACAGGACGGTGGGGGTGGGGGAATGGCCACCAGATGGTGGCTCTTTCCTGGCCTGGGTGGATGATTAAGAGCCCGGAAATCCTTTGGTGAGGACCCATCTTAGACAGGCAGCCCCATGAGCCGTCCCAGGAGACCGCACTTCCTGTCAGCCCTTCCTGACCTGGTTTCCCCTCCCCAGGCCCGGAGTGGTAGGTAGGTGAGCTTCTGAAACCCACTTTCCAGGCCAGATGTGGTGGCTCACGCCCGTCATCCCAGCACTTTGGGAAGCTGAGGTGGGAGGATCGTCTGAGGCTAGGGGTTTAAGACCAGCCTGGACAACACAGCGAGACCCCGTTTCTACAAAAATTAAAAGGAGTACAAGGATGACAGGAGTTTGGAAGACAGTCCTAGTATCTGTTCTAGAAGATTCTGTGGCTGGCTGAGACTCTGGTGAGCACAGAAGTGCGGTGTGTTCCTGATGCCTGCCTCTGCTGTGGTCAGCGATCAAGGCCCTCACTCTCCGGCCTAGCCCAGCCTCGTGGCTCACCCTCCCAGGTGTGGCAGGTCCAGCTTCAAGCCCCCGAACTCCCACGTCCCCAACAGCGGCACTGGGTCCCTCGGGGTCAGCTGTGGCCGCCGTGATGGATGAACAGAGGCAAGCGGAGCTTGCATCATGACCCGAAGGAAACATTCAGACCTGCCTGTGGCCGGGGAACTGGCCTCACCAAGGGCAGGGAAGTGGCACTGGTCTGGTACGTGGGAAGATGACACAATGCACCCACAGTCCAGGCTCTGAGCCCCGTGACACTCTGTCACTGATTCCGTGGACCCCAAGTCCCAGCTCATGTGTGACCCATGGGATCCAGGGGTTGGAGGCTCCGGGAGGCTGTTGCTGCAGCCTTCCCCGCCAGGGCTTGGGCATAAGCGGGGCCCCGCGGAGGGTGGGGGCAGTGGCTGGACAGAAGGGCCGGGCCGCACCTTGGTCCGTGGAGGGGTCCTCTCGCATCAGGGGTGAGGTGACAGACACCGTGACCTGCATCCGGGGCTCCTTGCAGGAGGAGATGACAACATTGGCTTCAGGGTCAGAGGAGACCTTGTACTCATCCTCGGTTACCACCTGGGAGACGTGAACACAGCACAAGGCCCCGTCACACTGGCCCAGAGTCACGTGTAAATGAGTAATGGCATGGGTGGCACGTCCCACTTCACACCGGTGCCCTGTGCTTGCTGACTGGGTACCAGGCCTGGTGCTATGCGTCTGGTACCTCCAAGTGACCAGGACCCAGCCCCAGCCCTCCAGGAGTGCACAACTGTAGAGATACATACAGACAACGGGCCCTGCAATATAAGGAGCCTCCATATGTAAAGACGCCCGTAATTCAATAACAACAAGACCAGAAATCCAATAAAAAGCTGGTGAGTGAAATAACAGATACTTGGCAGAGAAACAAACACAAATGCTCCTTTTACACAATGACACAAATTACTCCCACAGTCAGAGAGAAGCAAATTAAAACTATAATGTGCTTATGCCTGTAATCCCAGCACTTTGGGAGGCTGAGGCAGGAGGAATGCCTGAGCCCAGGAGTTTGAGACCAGCCTAAGCAACATAGTGAGACCCTTGCCTATACAAAAAATCAAATAATTAGCCAGGCGTGGTGGCACGTGCCTGTAGTCCCAGCTACTCAGGAGGCAGAGGCGGAAGATTACTTGAGCCCAGGAGGTTGAGGCTGCAGTGGCGATCATGATGCCACTGCACTCCAGCCTGGGCGACAGAAGGAGACTCTGATTGAAAAAAAAAAAAAAAAAAAGAACCACCACCACCAAACAAACCTATAATGAGACGCCACTGTCACCCGAGAAGGTCAAAGCTCGGGAGGTTTGTGTGGCAGCTCAGCCTCCCTGTTCTCCACTGTCTATGCCGCCTGCATTCATGCCTGAGCCCAGCCTCCCTCCTGAAACCCGTCTCCCCACTCCAGCCCTCCCCCACACAGAGGCTTCCTGCGGCTGGGTGACCCCTGGGGCCCCGCCTCCGTTAGCGGGGTGGGTGCCGCCAGCACTCTGGAAGCCTCAGCCATCTTCATGGGGCTCAGAAGCTATGTTTGTACTAGGCTGAGAATTTTGCAGAAATTCTCTGAGCCATCTCTGCCCGCCCCCAACAGTATCCAGCAGTGACATGTCAAGTCACAGGTGCTCAGGAAATGTGTGATTAAGTAACTGAAGTCTTGAACTCCTAGCCTCAAGCCATCCACCTGCCTCGGCCTCCCAAGTAGCTGGGACTGCAGGTGCCACCACACTTGGCTCACTTTGTCATTGTTTGTAGACATGGGGTCTCGGTCCCAGGCTGGAGTACAGTGACAAAAATCAAAGTTCGCTGCAGTTTGGATCTCCTGGGCTCAAGCTGACCCTCCCGCCTTGGCCTCCCAAGTAGCTGGGATTATAGGTGACACCGCACTTGGCTCATTTTTTTCTTTGTTTGTAGAGACAAGGCCTCGCTGTGTTGCCCAGGCTGGTCTCGAACCCCTGGGCTTAGGGGATTCTCCCACCTGGGTCTCCCAAAGTGCTGGGACGACAGCTGTGACTGGTTTCCAGGTGCGACGCCTCCTGGTCCTTGCAGCTGGCAGAGATAAGGGCCCCACGGTCTGGGAGCCCGCAGCCTCTGGGGAGGGGGCCGGTGGGGGTAGGCGCCCCCTTACCCGGAGCTGCAGGGGCAGCTGCTCCGTGATTCTCCGCAGCAAGCCACGCGTGGGCTTCTCCGAGCAGAGGAGGGCCAGGTGCACACTCCTGTCACCCCGCAGCAGGAGGCCCTTCGCCAGGACTCCGACCCGCACGACGCCTTTCAGGACCCGGGACGAGGGGGTCGCGCCGCTGTGGAGACAAAGCCACAGCGGCGTCCTCAGGGCCCAGGCGGAAGCACCCCGGCCGCCCCCGTGTCCACGAGCTACCAGACCGGCCACTGGTGAGGCCTCTCTCTTCATCGGTGAAATGGGACCATGGCCCTTCACCGATGCATCTAAGAGGCACCACCGTGCATGCCTCAGGGTGACTGAGAGGTGCGGTCAGTCCCGTCTTTTCCTCTTTTTTCTTTTTTGAAATAGGGTCTTGCGGTGTTGCCCAGGCTGGAGTACAGTGGCACGGTCACAGCTCCCGGCAGCCTCGACCACCTGGGCTCAAGCGATCCTCCCACCTCAGTCTCCTGAGCACTGGGACGACAGGCGCCACCATGCCAGGCTCACTTTTGTACTTTTTGTAGAGACGAGGTCTCACCATGTTGCCCAGGCTGACCTCGAACTCCTGGGCTCAAGCGAGCCTCCCGCCTCGGCCTCCCTGAGTGTGTGACCATAGGTGTGAACCCCAGCACCTGTCCCCCTCTCCACCACGGTGGTTCATGAGCGCCGAGCCCCAGGCCTGCCCCTGAGTCCTGACGGCTCTGCTGTTCAAAGACTTTCCTCATCAGGCATTGGCTTTTAAGTTCACCCTGACTCCAGGGACAACAGAAAGAATTCCCGCTCTGTTCTCTTGCCTCCCTGGGGAAGGAAAACCCACACCTGAGTAGACGCTGAGACTGGCCGAGGCTCTCAGGCTTTTGCGGGGAGTGGGGTCCCAGGTGTGGGTCACGCTGGGACATGGAATGATCCACCTGGGTGTGGCCCTCACCTCCCCCTACACAGAGCAAGCCCCGGTGGGAGGAGACTGCCAGATACACGAGGACACACAGCGTGTGACTCCATTTCTGTGCGACTTCTGCACAGGCCAGTCCACAGAGACAGGACGAGACTCGTGGGTGCCGGGGCTGGGGGGCGGGGGATGAGGAGTGAGTGGTCTATGGGGCAGCGATCCAGTTAGGGAAGAGGACAAAGTTTTGGAGACGACAGTGGTGACAGTTGCACAGCAGCGTGCAGGCACTTAAGGCCGCTGAGCTGTGCACTTAGACATGGTTAAGCTGGTGAGTTCTATGTTCTATGCATTTTGCCACAACAGAAAAACACTGGCCAGGCTTGGTGGCTCAGCCTGTCATCCCAGCACTTTAGGAGGCCTAGGTGAGTGAATTGCCAGAGCCCGCGGGTTCAAGACCCACCCGGGCAAGTTGGGGAGACCTTGTCTCTACAACCAATCAAAAATGAGCCGGGCGTGGTAGCGTGCACCTGTAGTTCTGGCTACTTGGAAGGCTGAGGTGGAAGGATCGCAAGAGCCCAGAAGGTCAACACTGGGGTGGCCGTGAGTGTGTCACGGCACTCCAGCCTGGGTGACAGAGTGAGACTCCAACTCAAAAAAAGAAAAGAGAAGAAAAGCATTAAGAAGGAGAAATGAGACTGGGTACGGTGGCTCATGCCTGTAATCCCAGCGCTTTGGGAGGCTGAAGCAGGAGGATTACTGAAAACTAAGAGTTTAAGACCAGCCTAGGCAACAAAGCAAGACCCCGTCTCCATTAAAATAATAATAAAAATAATTAGCCAGGTGATGCACACCTGCAGTCCCAGCTACTTGGGAGGCTGAGGAGGGAGGATCACTTGAGCCCAGGAGTTCGAGACTGCAGTGAGCTATGATCACTCCACTGCACTCCAGTTTGGGCGACAGAGTGAGGCCCTGACTCAAAAAAAAAGAAAAAGAAAATTTAAAAATGAGCCAGGCATAGTGGCTACTCAGTAGACTGCGTTGGGAGCATCCCTTAAGCCCAGGAGTTCGAGACTGCAGTGAAATATGAATGCTCCACTGTACTCTAGCCTGGGCAACAAAGCCAGATCTGTCTCTAAAAAATAAAAATGAAAGAGAAGCTGTCAGGCAGAGAGGAGGGGCCTGCAGCAGCAACTCCTCTGGGTGACTGAACTCGATCATGGTGACGTGGAAGACAGAGGCGCTTTCTCCTTTCTTGATGATTCCTTACGGCTCTGAGCGACCCAGACGCCCCTGAGACAGAGAAGTCAGCTTAGAATCCCGCTGGGCTCCTTCCGCAGCCAAGGAAACTGAGGCAAGAGGTGGTCACGCCCACCTGGACTGTGTCTTTATCTTATTTATTTATATTTTTGTAGAGACGAGGTCTTGCTATGTTTCCCAGGCTGGTCTCGAACTCTAGGACTCAAGTAATCCTCCTGCCTTGGCCTCCCAAAGTGCTGGGATTTCAGGCATGAGCTGCCATGCCTAGGTTGAATTTTTTGTTTCTTTGTTTTTTGAGTCGGGGTCTCACTCTGTTGCCCAGGCTGAGTGCAGTGGCACAATCATAATAATCACAGCTCGGGGCAGCCTCGACCTCCTGGGCTCAGGTGATCCACCTGTCTCATCCTCCTGAGTAGCTGGAACTACAGGTGCCACCACGCCTGGCTCATTTTTGTGTAGCGATGAGGTCTCGCTATGTTGCCCAGGCTAGTCTCGATCTCCCGGGCTCAAGCGATCCTCCTGCCTCAACTTCCCAAAATGCACCTGGCCAGATCCTGCTTTTGGATGCTCCTGGCAAGGGACTGTGTGGTGTCAGAACAACACCCGTCACCAGCAACAGCTCAGTCTCACTCGGAGCCGGGAGGCCCAAGCACTGAGATTTGGAGCCCTCCCACTCATGAGGCCAGAAAGCCCCGAAGCCCCCCGAGGGGACGGGCAAGACCCCCACAGACCTGCGCTGGTCACCCTGCTCCTCCTGGCTCTCCCGGGCCAGCGCATCAGACACCAGCCTGAGGGCACGCTCCGTGTGGGCCACGGCCCTCGTCACGGCCTGCAGCTCCTGCTCCGTGGGGTAGATGGTCGCGTGCTTGCACATGACGTGTCGGTCGTCGCTGGACTCCGGCCGCCGCCCGGGCTGTGGGAGAGGCCAGGTAGGTCATGGGCACTGAGGAGTCCTAGGGACCCGGCGGGCAGGGAATGTGGGAGGGGGGCCAGGACCAGGTTGGCTTCGGGGAGTGATGGACAGGTGGGTGCCAGTGGCCTGGCCGGCCTGGTGGAGGGCCAAGCTGGGTTCTGGGGGCCTCCTCTGATGGCTGCGGGGCATTCAGGTCTCAGTGGGGGGTAGCGGGGAGCCCCTTTGGCAATTTTTTGTGCCTTTGAGCCAGGGCTTGGCTCTGTCGCCCACACTAGCTTGCAGTGCTGGGTGACCTCCTCACAGCTCACTGCGGCTTCCAACGCCTAGGCTCAGGAGAGCCTCCCATCCCAGCCTCCTGAACAGATGGCACCACAGGTGTACACCACCACACCTGGCTAATTTAAAAAAAATTTTTTTTGTAGAGATGGGTCTCGCTATGTTGCCCAGGTCTCAAACTCCTGACCTCAAGTGATCCTCCAGCCTCAGCCTCCTGAATAGCTGGGATTACAGGCGCTACCACACCTGGTCTTTTGGAACTATTCTCACATTTCCGGGTCAGAGGCTTTTGAGTAAACACAGGGGCCTCCCCCTGCAGCAAGATGCAGATTTAAGGTTTGCATTCAGGCCAGCACGGTGGCTCAAGCCTGTAATCTCGCACTTTGGGAGGTGGAGGCCAGAGGACTGCCTGAGCTCAGGGGTTTGAGACCAGCCTGAGCAATGTGGCGAGACCCTGTCTCTACGAGAAATAAAAAAATCTGTTGAGCGTACACGCCTGTAGTTCCAGCTCCTTGGAAGGCTGAGGCAGAAGGATGGCCGGAGCCCAGCTGGTCGAGGTTGCGGTGGCCACGAGCAGCGTGCCACTGCACTCCAGCCTAGGTGACAGAGTGAGACTCCGACTCAAAAAAAAAAGGTTTGCTTTCGACCTTGGGGTTCAGTGGCCCAGAGACAGGTGCATCTGAGAAGGGACAGCAGTTGCCTGAGGCTCCGCAAAGCGCGTGACACCGGGGACCTCGGGAAGCCCATCTGTGGTGTGAGGGGCTGGGAGTGGACCCGACGGCCCCAAGCGCCACACGGGAGTCTTGGAAGAGGCCCGGTCCCTCCAGTGAGGAGGTCGACTGGCCTCTGCCCTCCGGACCCTCCACCTACCAGGGGCGGCGCAGTGGGGGGTGCAGGAGCGGGCTGGTCAGACGGCGCAGGCGATGACTGCTCCTCCCTGGGCGGCGCCTCCTCCCGCTGCCTGCAGGAAGCAGAGGGGACGTGGCGTGGTCAGGCCACAGGCCCCGCCTGGCACACCAAGGTGCCCTGACTCGTGGCCCCCACATGAGGCTGGGGCTCCCACAGGGCCCTGCCAGGCTCTCGCTGGGTTCTGTACAAGCACCTGTTGTATGCACGGGGAGACTGACGCTGGTTAGGGTGGGGGCTAGCCGACGTCACACCTGGGGGGCAAAGAGGCCCAGGCTGGTGGCCACAGCCCTCGGGCTACCCTGGCTCCTTCTGGGCAGATGTGCCACCGCCAGGCCCTTCTCAAGCCAGTGTCAAGGTCAGGAGGTGCTTTGGGGTGGTTTCCAAGGGCGGAGGAGGAAGATGACAAAGTGTGTCGACAGCCAGGGACACAGGGGACACCAGAGGTCAGGGACACAGGGGACACTGGTCAGGGACACAGGGGACACCGGGGTCAGGGACACAAGAGACCCCAGGGGTCAGGGACACAGGGGACACCAGAGGTCAAGGATACAGGGGACATCAAGGGTCAGGGAAACAGGGGACTCCAGGGTCAGGGACACAGGGGACACTGGGATCAGGGGACACAGGATACCAGGGTCAGGAGACACAGGAGACCCTAGAGTCAGGGGACATGGGACCCCGGTGATCAAGGACACAGGGGACACTGAGGTCAGGGACAAAGGGGACACCATGATCAATGGACACCAGGATCAGGGGACAGACACCAGGGTCAGGGAGTGCAGCAGACACTGGAGAGTCGGGGACACAGTGGACACTGGGGGGTCAGAGAACACAGCAGACACCGGGGTCAGGGGACGCAGTGGATATTGGGGAGTCGGGGATGCGGTGGACACTGGGACGTCAGGGGACATGGTGGACACCGAGGTCAGGGGACACCGGGTGACTCTGCGGCCCTGCTGTCTCTGTGAACGGCAGAGCGCTCTCTGTGGTGGCCATGGCTCCCGCGTCAAGGGTCAGCCACGGCGGTGGCGCCTGACCCATCCCCACTGTCCCCTGCCCCTCTCCGGCCCCAGGTTGTGGGCTGACCAGGGGCTGACCAGGGGCCCACCAGGGGTCCACC
>NW_007099295.1:36940-43811 GCF_000164805.1 Carlito syrichta | reverse complement strand
CTCCGCACCCTGCTGCTGACCTTGACCGCCAGGGGCAGGCTGGGGTCCACTTTCTTCTGCAAGGAAGGGGTGCAGCATGAGAGAGGGACCTCCCGCAGACGAGGACGCCTGCAGGTCTTGGGTGCGGGGGAGGCCCACGGGTGCCTGGTGTCTCCTGACCCCCGGTGTCCGCTGCGTCCCCTGATCTGACGATTGGGCTGAAATGCCCCAAAGTCCTGAAACCCCTCACCCCAAAAGCAATGATGGCTGGGGGAACAAAACTATGACAACCTGGGTTACCAGATGGTGGCCCAAAACGAAGGGACCCACGGTCCAAACACTGACGGAGGAGGCAGAGGCAGGGGAGGGGCTGGGACATTATGGGTGTGAGACATGGATGGACACGGAGGATCACGGGAAAGCCCGTGCGAGGACACCTGCTGATCAAAGTAAAAGCCCCTGTTCCCAGTCAGAATTGCTCAGGGAAATGTGGTCTGCGGGCAACCTGGCAGGGCACATGTTAAAAGGCATAGCCCGTTCATTCGCTGAAGTTTTTTTTTTTTTTTGAGTTGGAGTCTCACTCCGTTGCCCAGACTGGAGGGCAGTGGCATGCTCCCAGCCACCGCAGCCTCCACCCCCTGGGCTCAGGTGATCCTCCTGCCTCAGCCTCCTCAGTAGCTGGAACCACGGGTTCACGCTACCACGCCCGGCTCATTTTTGATTTATTGCAGAGATGAGGTCTCGCCAAATTGCCCAGGTGGGTCTTGAACCCGCGGGCTCAGGCCATCCACTCACCTCGGCCTCCCAAGGCGCGGGATGACAGGCCGAGCCACCGAGCCCGGCTCGCTGAACGTTAGTGCCCAGTTGTATCACTCAGACATTGCTAAGTGCCGTCGAGGAACACTGGTGGGCAGATCAGCCCCCGTGTCCATCGAGGGGTGATGGGTCAGCACAGCACGGTCCATTCACACGGGGGACACGACTCAGCCACGGAAAGCAAGTAGGCTCTGACGTAGGCCACAACGTGGATGGACCCAGAGGACGTCACGCTCCGTGCAGACCCGACACAGAAGGACGCACCCTGGAGGATTTGGTTTATATAAAGCACCAGCCCGAGAAAAAGCAGCAATGACTGATGCTGACGGTCAGTGACAATGACAATGGCGTGACAGGGCAGTCAGCAGCATTGGGGGCCCTGCTCCGTGTCACACTGAGGACGTAACCACGTGCCTCGGGAAGTTCCCCAGCAAGTGGCTGCAGAGTTTGAAAACTAAACATCTGCCAGCAAGAGCAGAAGGTCAACGGGCAAGGGCGACTCTGTGGTCTGCCTGTGGCTTAACCCAGCCTGGCTCTACGCGTCTGCCTGCGCGGCTGCTCATGGTCAGGACTGAAGGGGGTTCCCAAACAGTAAACTAATGTCACTGATTTCACCAACCCATTCACTTATCTACCCACCCCCCACCCATCCACCTCCCAGCCATCCATCCATCTACCCACTGACCCACCCATCCATTCCCTAGTTCATGAGTCCCCCTCGGGGCAGGCAGGAGGCCAAGTGCTGGCCCAGAACATAAGTTGTGAATTGGGGCAGACAGGCCATGTACCCTTGTCCCTAAGGAAGCTGGGAGGAGCCCGAGAAAGAGCATTCAAAGCTCAGAGGGCAGGGGGAGTCCATGGAGTTGACAAACGGACCCTGCAACATGGCGGAGACAGCCGCCGGGCAGCACTGCCGAGAAAGAGCAATGGGCAAGAGAGGACAGGCCACCAAGGCATGGGGGAGGGCAGGGCCCAGCACAGGCAGGGGCCAGCCTCTGACAGTTGCACGGGGTGGTGGAGGGGTCTCGAGTCAGCTGAGGGGAAGGGTGTCACGCCTAAGGGTCATGCGTCCTTCATGGCGGAGGGGGTCAGTGAACCCAGGGCCAGGCAGTGGAAAAGCAGGAGGTACACTCTGTCGTCCGGGCGGGAATGCAATGGCACCATCACAGCTCACCGCAGCCTTCACCCCCTGGGCTCAGGTGATCCTCCTGCCTCAGCCTCCTCAGTAGCTGGAACTACGGGCACACACCCCACACCCAGTTAATTTTCTTTTTTTGATTTTTTTACCCAGGCTGGTCTCGAACTCCTGGGCTCAAAAGACCCTCCCACCTTGGCTTCCCAGAATGCTGGAAGGACAGGTGTGAGCCACCACGCCTGGCCAAAAGATGCGTTTTTAAGGCGTGAACCAAGACATAAAAACCAGAATTCACCCTGCCCCGCCCCGCGCCCCGAGTTGACCGGCTCCCGGGGCAGAAGGGCTCCCAGGGACTCCCAGGCTGAGAGCCGGGCCGGCATCACGCGCCCCCTCCTGGTCGCACCTTGTACTGCAGCCGGTGCCGCCGGCCCCGCACGTGCGTGTCCCGGGCATTGAGGTCATTGAAGCTGCACTGGCACAGCCTGCAGTGGAACCGCAGCACTCGCCCCTCGTCGCTGCACACCTGAGACACAGGGCACAGCTGAGCGCTCGCCAGGCATCGCCCTGGGGGGGTGTGGAACGTCCCTGGCCCCAGGTCGCTGGGCCTTCTGGGCCAGGCGCGGCGGCTCACGCCTGTCATCCCAGCACTTTGGGAGGCCGAGGCAGGAGGATGGCTTGAGCCCGGGAGCTTGAGGCTGCAGTGAGCCACGACTGCCCCACTGTGCTCCAGCCTAGGCGGTGAAGCGAGACGTTGTCTCTTTTCTTTCTTTTAAGAGACAGGGTCTTGTTCTGTTGCTCAGGCAGGAGCGCAGCGGTACAGCTGTGACTCCTGGGTCCAAGCCATCCTCCAGCCTCGGCCTCCTGAGCAGCTCAGACTACAGACGCCACTCCGCCCCGCTAATTTGGTCGGTTTTGTTCAAAGCCCAGGCTCCTCCCCCACACCTCTCCCCTCTTCCTCCTGCTGGGCATTCAGACCAACTGAACCTCCGACCTCACCCTGTCCTGTGGACCACCCTGCAGGCCCCATGGTGGGTCCTGGTGACTGCTGGCCCTCCCCTGTTTCCTCTGGCGTCCGGTGTCTTGTCTCCTTAACTGGGTGCCTGGGACTCCCAGGGCCAACCTCCTACAGGGTCATGTTGCACTGGACATATTGGGTCATGCTCACGAGAACAGGTCACCAATCCTCTGGCTTCTCTTCAGTGCGTGTGCAGTTACGGGAGAACATTCTGCCTGTCTCTGGGGCGCTCACAGGGGAAGAGGCCTCGGAGTTAAGCCAAACCCCACAGGTCACTTGCTTGGGCTCTGGGAGCCCGTGGGTGGCCGAGCGGGGCACCCAGTGGCTCCCAATGACCCATCGGGGGCTGGGATTTAGAATCCCAGCAATTGGCAAGCCCAGTCGTGCCTCCCCTACACAAGGATCAGGCGTCTGAAGGCCTGCGGCAGATCTGGACCCGGGCACCATGCCACCACTCACCAGCCTGGCCTCTGTGGGTCCCAGTGCCCATCAGGGCCAGGAGGGGGGCTGGAGGGGGGTCTCTGGCCTCCCCAGAGCTTTCTCCTGCCCTGGTTCCTTTCCAGTGTCCCGATGGACAGCTTGGTAGGCCCCACTGGGAACCGCCTCCGCCCGCGTCCAGCCAGGTGAGGCCACATCCAGTTCCTCCTCAGAGCTCACACCCAGGGCCCCAACTGTCTCGTGGCCCCACACGGGGTTTGGGCCCTCGAGGCCTGACCACACCGCTCAGGAGCAGGGATGGGGTTGTCAATGTCGCCCAAGAGAAGCTGGCCAGGTCTCGGGCCTGACCCGCGAGAGGGTCCCGCCCACCTGGGCCCACACCGACAGCGCTGGGGCTGGAGGCTGCTGTGCCCCGACTCACCTCCTCCACGAAGTCCAGGCCCACTGGCTGGGTGTCACCGCTGCCCGTGGAAGCCTCCCCCGGATCTCCTCGGGTGGGCACGTCCTCTAGCCCCTGCGATGTGGGTCGGGCCGGCTTTCCTCCGTGGGGTCTGCTGCCCACTGCCCGCAGCTCGCGAGACCCTGAGGGAGACAAGGGTGTTGCTGACAATCTACCTGGCCTGAGAACCGCCAGGCCACGCAGGGCGGAGTCTCGCAGGCCTGGGGCAAAGTTGCCCATTTCCCTCCTCGTGATGTCCCTGGGAGCCACCCTGTCCAGCGGCCTTGGGGCAGGACAGCTAGCACAGCTTAAATACAGATGAGTTCCTCACAGGTAGGCATGTCCTGGGTCATTAGGAAACAGGCCAGTGCGGTGGCTCACGCCTGTCATCCCAGCACTTTGGGAGGCTGAGGCGGGAGGATCGCTTGAGCCCAAGAGTTTGAGATCAGCCTGGGCAACATAGTAAGACCCTACCTCCACAAAAAAATCAAGAAAATCAGCCAGGCATGGTAGTGCATGCCCCTAGTTGCAGCTATTCAGGAGGCTGAGATGGGAGGATCACCTGAGCCCAGGAGCCTGCAGTGGGTGATCGTGTCACTGCCCTCCAGCGAGGGTGACAGAGTAGTACCCCAACTCAAGAACAAAAGAAAAAGAGTCGCTGTGGACATGAAGTCAGTCAATGCACAGGCTGCAGTGAGCAGGTGTCTGATGCTGAACCCTGGTAATCACTCTCCATAACGGTCAGCTGCGGGCCGGGAAGGCCGGGCCAGAGGGAGCCCTCTTCACTCCCGTACCCACATAACTCCAATCAGAGCCCCATTTGCTCCCCATGGGCACTGGGGCCTGTGGGGCTGCTTGAGGTGGGGTGATGGGCGGTGAGGGTACTCTCCGGGCCTAGGGCAGGGCTTCCAGGGACCCCACACTCAGCACCAGTCCTAACTCCCCGGGATGTTCCCGAAAGCAGCCTCTAAGGGTATCCAGGGCTTGGGCTGTTGAGTCGATGGTGGAGCCCACCTGCCAGGGAAGGAGGGAGAGGCCAGCTCCCGCCCACCACCCCACCCCGAAAGGGACGGACGGCCCCCTCCCCTGAGACTCCCAGGGCGGCCAGGGACACGCACCCTCACGTGGGACGCTCGAGGCCGCCGAGGTCTTGGCCGGCACGGGCCTACTCGGAGCATGCACGCTGGGGCTGGTGGGGGCCTGGGCCTTGGCCTCGGGGGAGGAGGCCTCCTTGGCCGGGGGCCCTGGCAGCCTGCAGCTCCCAGGCTCGGGCTCGAAGGCCGGGATGGGCTTCCCCAGTCGGGTGTGCAGCTTGAGGACCTGGAACAGACCGGGCGGCGTCAGGACGCTCTAGCCTGACGGGCCCTCCTCACGGGGGTGGGGGTCCCACCCTGAGCCGCCTCCTCCCCACTCCTGAGTGGCACCACTGGGAGGCCCTCCTGAGCCTGGCGCATGCACGGCGCCTCTAGCGGTCTCACACCCTTGGTGGCCCCCGGCAACGCTCTTCCCGCAGCTCCACGCATGGGCTGCGGGGTGTGGTGGCTTCTCGGCCTCCCAAGCCCCAGCCGAGGGCCCCCGACAGACGGGGACGCAGCATGTGGATGGAGTGTGGTTCCGGCACACCGTGTCCTGCACACGTGTGGGCAGGCCACCGGGTGGGCATCTCCCTATTCTGGTTGGGGGCTTCCTGGGTAAAGGCACTTATCGCAAAGGCTCTGGTGGGACAGGGCTGCCCCACCCCCTGCCTTTGTGCTACACGGGCCAGCCTGGGGTCTCTGACTCTCTCCATTCAGAACTGCCCCGCCCCCACCACGGGCTGCAGGGCCTCTCTGGCCTCCAGCCCCAGCCGGGGAGACTGATGCCGGCAGCCCCTCCACCTGCCCTCCTGCGGCTGCCATGCCAGGGGGCCTCCTTCCCCGGTTCACCACCCCCATCTGTGAGCTCCTCTGTGGGTGCCTTCGGGCCTACAGAAGCCTGTGCTGAGCTGAGCAGGAAATAAGGCTCAAGACAGGCCAGGCCCCCAGGGCGGCCCAGCCCGCAGCAGACTGGACGCCCAGAGGGCAGAGAGGGTGGCCAAGCGCTGTGACTCAGGCCTGTACTCCCAGCGCTTTGGAAGGCTGAGGCGGGAGGACTGCTTGAGCCCGGGAATTTGAGGCCAGCCTAGGCAAGAGAGAGACCCCATCTTTACAGAAAAGGAAAAAATGAGTTGGGCATGGTGGCACATGCCTGCAGTCCCAGCTACTCGGGAGGCTGAGGCGGGAGGATCTCCTAGTCCAGGAGGTTGAGGCTGCGTTGAGCCGTGATTGTGCCATGCTCTCCAGCCTGGGTGACAGAGACCCTGACCCAAAAAAAGAGGGAGTCTAGACACCTGTAGGAGCTCTGTGCACCGGGGCAGCAGGACAGGACTTCCTGACCCTCCTGCTCGGTAACCTGCAGGGCCAGAAACTCCCCTTCTCCTGTCTTGCAAGCACCCCGAGAGGTGCCATGTGGAGGCCCCAGCAGACATGGGGCCAGCGGCCAGCTACCTCCCTCCCTGTGCTCAGGCAAGGACATCCTCTGTCCCCCCCTAAGGTGACATGGTGCAGAGAAACAGGAAATCAGAAAGCAGAAAGTGGGAAAAGCAGGACCCCAGACGAACGCACTGCAGTGTCTTATCACAGAGCAGGCTCTGCCTACAGCCACACCCAGAAGCCATGCTTTCCTGGAGGCTGGGTGTGGTTCTTATCACAGAGCAGGCTCTGCCTACAGCCACACCCAGAAGCCATGCTTTCCTGGAGGCTGGGTGTGGGTGTCCGGCAGGGCTGCATGCTTTAGTACAGTCAGCAGGAGTGTGTTGTTTTAAAGAGACAGGGTCTGGCTCTGTCACCCAGGGTGGAGTACAGTGGTGCCATCATAGCTCACTGCAGCCTTGACCCCCTGGGCTCAAGTGATCCTCCCACCTCAGCCTCCCAAAATTTTTTGGTTTGTTTGTTTTTTTTGAGTTAGTCTTACTCTGTCACCCAGACTGGAGTGCAGTGGCTGCTCCCAGCCACCACAGCCTCGACCTGCT
>NW_007099295.1:19917-36920 GCF_000164805.1 Carlito syrichta | reverse complement strand
CACTCACCTCAGCCTCCCAAAGGTGCGGGATTATAGGCTGAGCCACCGAGCCCGGCCCAAAGTCTTGAAATTACAGGCATGAGCCACTGCACTTGGCTGATTTCATTCTTTTTTCTTTTTTTTTTGTACAGACAAGATCTTGCTATGTTGCCCAGGCTGGTCTTGAACTCCTGGCCTCAAGCTATCCTTCCACCTCAGCCTCCCAAGTAGCTAGGACTACAGGCAAGCACCACCACACCTGACTGATTTTTTAAACCATTTTTTTACAGCGACAGATCTCGCCATGTTGCCCAGGCTGGTCTTGAACTCCTAGCCTCAAGCAATACTCCTTCCCTTGCCTCCCCAGTAGCTGAAATTACAGGCATAAGCCACCACGCTGGGCAAGATGTTTGGCTCCTTGGGGGTGAGGAGGGCACCTGGGGTCCTCGGTCCTCCGTGCGCCCTGCAGGGAAGCTTCCCCTGCCCTCAGCAGCCTCCTGTCTGACCTCCCAGGGTCCCTTGGGGCGCTCCTCCCCCAGGCAGCTAGGGCGCCGGGGCAGGGGAGGGCTCTGTCCGGAGGAGGGTTCTACCTTCTGGTGCCTGGCTCCGCGGATGTGGGCCGTGTAGGCGTCCGCCCCAGTGCAGGACACGGCGCACAGGGCACAGCACAAGCTGCCACTGGGGGGCGTTCCTGCGGTCCTGGCTGCCACCTTCTTCCTGTGCTTCTGACCCTCCAAGTGCTCCCGGTAGGTCTGGACAAGGAGAGGCCACCTGAGGGGGTGTGGATCCCGGGCACTGCCCCGTCCCCGCAGGCCAGCACTTGGCACGTCAGGACACAGCAGGAAACAGCCGCCCCATGCCCCCGCACCCCCATCCCCAGGTGCTGGTTCAAGTGTCTCTTTATCAAGCTCAGTCAACAGACTCAGAAGCTCAGACAGAAGACAGGGGTTGCTTCCCTTTTTGGAAAATCAATGGGTTTCTTTTTGTTTTTTGAGTTGGAGTCTCACTCTGTCACCCAGGCTGGAGTGAGGTGGCACCTCACAGCCACCGCAGCCACCACCTGCTGGGCTCAGGTGATCCTCCTGCCTCAGCCTTCCAAGTAGCTGGAACCACAGGCACGTGCCACCATGCCTGACTAATTTTGTGATTTACTGTAGAGACGAGGTCTCAACAGGTTGCCCAGGCTGGTCTCAAACCCGTGGGCTCAGGCAATCTTCTCGCCTCGGCTTCCCAAAGTGCTGGGATAACAGGCTTAAGCCACCCGTTCGGTCATGAGTAAGAAAGCAGCCTCTGGCTGGGTGCGGCAAGCCACACCTAACATACCAGGCCAAGCTGGGAAGATTGTTTGAGCCCTGGAGTTTGAGGCCAGCCTGGGCAACATAGCCAGACTTCAGCTCTACAAAAAATAAAAAACGTAGCTGGGCATGGTGGTGCACGCCTGTAGTCTCAGCTACTTGAGAGACTAAGGAGGGAGGATCACCTGAGCCCGGGGGGTTGAGGCTGCAGTGAGCTGACAGAGCAGACCGGACTCAAAAAAATAAATACAGGAGATTCTTCTCGTGAGCATCCCAAACATAGACTGCTGTACAAACATGCATACACACACGCTTTAGGCTCAGCAGAGGGTCCGGCTCCCTGTACCTACCTTTCTGTGGCCCTGCTAAGATGGCCCCCTGCAGAGGGACGCCACCCCCAGGCAGCTGCTGGCAGCATGTCTGTCTTACCCTCAGGGGCTGCATCTCAATGGTCAGAGTCAACAGAGAAACCACCATGGGTTCAAGACCAGGCTTCTGTGGCCACGGTGTGTGCCAGGGCTCGATCTTGTTTCTTCCACTGCAGGCCCATGGGCCATACTTTGTTTTGTTTAGAGACAGTCTTGCTCTGTCACCCAGGCTAGAGTGTAGTGGTGATCATAGCTCACATAGTCTCAACCTCCTGGCTCAGGCAATTCTCCCGCCTCGGCCTCCTGAGTAGCTGGGACTACAGGTGCGTGCCACCACGCCTGGCTAATTTTTTTGTGTGTGTGTGGCTAAAGATGGGGTCTTGCTATGTTGCCCAGGCTGGGCTCAAACTGCTGGGCTCAAGTGATCCTCCTGCCTTGGCTTCCCTAAGCACTACGATTACAGGCATGATTGCCATGCCCAGCTTTTTAATTTTTTTAAATTTGTGCAGAGACAGGGTCTTTCTGACCCTCCTGCTCGGTCCCCCCGCAGGGCCAGAAACTCCCCCCTCCTGTTTTGCACACACCCCGACTGGGTCTATGTTGCCCAGACTGGTCTCGAACTCCTGGCCTCAAGTGATCCTCCCGCCTCAGCCTCCCAAAGTGGTAAGAGGACGGGCGTGAGCCACTGAGCCCAGTCTTAAGGCGAGGCGAGTCTGGCACACACTTCTCCGTGCAAGGTTCACCAAAGACCTCTCCTTGGCAAGCAATGCCCCTGACCCCTGGGGTTCTGACCTCTGCTCTGCCCGGGCCTGACTGGGGGGCGGGGTGACTGACCTGGGACCCGGCACAGCTGATCCTGCAGAGGTCGCAGTAGTGTAGCTGGGACTCCCCGGGGGTTTCCCTGGCCTTCGGCAACTTGTGGGTAGACGGAGGCTTTGTGGTGAGGGCGTCGGCAGGCTCTGCCCGGGGGCTGCCTCCTGCACCCGCAGGCGGTGGGGAAAGCGGCCTGGGAGACAGTGGCAACGGCTGGGGGGGCCCCGGGGAGGCGGGGACTGTATCTGGGGGCGTGGCGGAGGATGACGAGGCCAGGAGGTGACCTGAGGAGCAGAGAGAAGAGTGAGACAGGAGACAGGCGTGGACCCCGCCCTGGCTGGCTGTGGGGACACCGAGCTGACCCGTGTAGGGGCCCAGGTGGGATCCCAGGGGTCTGGGGGGCAGAGGGTCACAGGGACGTGGAGGCCTTGGGCATGGCGCTGGGGGCGGGGGGCAGGTGTAATCGCGAGATGCTCACGGGCTACCCGGTCTCTGCGGCAGGGGCCTGGGCGTGGCTGTGAGCCTGTGGGCTGGGCTGCCCCTGCCACCTCTGGGCCTGAAGGACAGGCAAAGGCTCTTCAGGCCCCCCATCCCCCCTGACTCTGGGCTCAGCTGGCCAGAACGCACTGAGGTTTAAGGCCAGACGCGTGGGCTGGTCCCCACAGTGACCCACAATGGACCAACTGGTCCCCACTTCTTTCCAGGCTCTGACTCTTCCTCTGCTCCCCGGGGAGAAGGGCTGTGTGTGGCTCCAGCTCTGACACCAAGTCCCTCCCACGGCTTATCTACTGCCACCCTGGGAAAGCTGCCTTGAAAAGTAAATGGTTGGGCATGGTGGCTCATGCCTGTAATCCCAGCCCTTTGGGAGGATGAGACCGGAGGACTGCTTGAGTTCAGAAGTTCAAGACCGGCCTGGGCAACTTGGCGAGACCTTGTCTCTACCATAAATCAAAAAATTAGCTGGGCATGGTGGTGCCTGTAGTTCCAGCTACTCAGGAAGCCAAGGCAGGAGGAGGACTTGAGCCCAGGAGGTCAAGGTTGTGGTAAGCTATGAGTGTGCCACTGCATGCCAGCCTGGGTGGCAGAGTGATACACTCAGACTCAAAAAAAGAAACATAAACATCAGCCTTATTTCTGGTTCTCACGCTGTCATGTTCATGGACCTCGCCCCAGCTAAGACCAGGGCCCATCTGAGAAGACAGCCCTGGTCACATGACTCCCTCCTGGCTCACCTGCAAATCTAGAGTGTTTAAGACTTAACTTTTATGTATTTATTTTTCAGAGACAGGGTCTTGATTTGTTGCCCAGGCTGGAGTGCAGTGGTGTGATCACAGCTCACTGCAGCCTCAACCTCCAAGGCCCAAGCGATCCTCCTGTTTCAGCCTCCTGAGTAGCTGGGAGTATAGGCACCACCATGCCTGGTTTTTTTTTTTTTTTTTTTGGTGGTAGAAACAGGGTCTCGTGGCCGGGTGCGATGGCTCAGAATGTAATCTCAGCACTTTGGGAGGCCAAGGCAAGAGAACTGCCTGAGCCCGGGGGTTCAAGACCAGACTGGGCAACCTGGTGAGACCTCGTCTCTACAATAAATCACAAAAAAACCATCCGGGCATGGTAGCATGCATCCATAGTTCCAGCGACTTGAAAAGCTGAAGCACAAGGATTGCCTGAGCCCAGTGTGTTGAGGCTGCGGTGGCCATGAGTGTGCCACTGCATTCCAGCCTAGACAAAAAGAATGAGAATCCAACTCAAAAAAAAAGAAAAAAAAAACAGGGTCTCGCTATGTTTGCCTGGCTGGTCTTGATCTCCTGGCCTCAAGCAATCCTCCTGCCTTGGCCTCCCAAAGGGCTAGGATTACAGACAACAAAGGAGAGCATGGTGGCCACCAGATGTGACTTAAGTCAGGTGTTCCCTGTGCTGTGGCGAATGTCTCCTTGTTCCCCCAGCCCTGCAAATGACCCACCTGGCTGGCAGAGGGCATCCCCAGCCATCATGGGCTCAGGCTGGCAGGTGGCAGGCTGCGGGCACTGCTCATCCTCATAGCTCGGGGAGGCCGTGGACCACCAGTGGTTGCCACTGTCCTGCATGAGGGTTTCCATAGGAGACAGAGCAGAAGGGGTTGGCTCAGGGCGGGCCAGATACAGCCTCATTCCCTCAGTGCTCACCCCTGCACGCCAGTCTGGGACTGAGCCCTGGCTTGGACAGGGGACAGGCATGGGACATGGCAGCCAGGTGGCTCTGGGGAGCGGACGCTGATTTCCGAGAGTCCAACTGTGGTTTGCAAAAGGACTCCAGCAGAGGGGGAGTGGGGGGTAGGGGTTGCAGGGTGAGGGATGGAGAGGGTGAGGTCCGGTGGGGGACGGGATGGGACGCAGGCTGGCAGGGAGGGGCTGGATGTGGTCCACGGAGACACCTTTGCAACACCAAGTGGAAGGCCGAGGCTGGATGTGCAGCCCTGGGCTCTGCAGCTGGGAAGTGGGGGGCATTAGCACCGGTGTGGCTGACACCCACAAGCGTCTTCTCGGGCAGAGACAGGGGTGGAGGGAACGGAGGCGCCCTGGTCTGTCTGAGGCCCGTGGCTGAGACCAGCCGCTCCGACCACAGAAGGGGCCCCCAGCCCATGCGACCTTCCTCCTCAGAGGCACCCCTCAAGCTGGGTAACAGGCAGGCGACAAATCTCTACACAGCATCACTGTCCCAAACGCTCCCCCGGGATCCCCCAAATATGGCGGTCCCCAAGAGCTGAGAATTCTCCCTTTATTGCATTTACTTATGTATCTTTTTAAAGATGAGGGTCTCACCATGTGGCCCAGGCTGGTCTCGAACTCCTGGGTCCAAGCGATCCTCCCACCTCGGCCTCCCAAAGCGCCAGGATGACAAACATGAGGAACCGCACCCGGCCAAATTCTCCCTTTAGGAAGCGACTCTGATCTCACTGATCTCTCCCCACACCTCAAGTACCCAATGTCAGCAGAAAACGCCAGAAGGAAAGATCACGGGAAAGGGGCCCGTGAGAAAGTGCTCAGACGGGGAACCCAAGCCCTCACCCGTCCAACACTACCCACGCTTTCCGGCAACTCTGGACAAAGTAAAGATGGCTGGGTACCTGGCAGACAGCTGCCGTGGTGGTGGCAGGGACAGACTCCTGGTGCCAACGGCTGTAGGTGCGGTCCTGGCTGGAGAGGGGCTGGTGATCACCGTACCCCGCTGGGGTGGCTGGGGGAAAAGCTGAACTCATGGCAAAGCCCACGCCAGGAGGGGGCTGCATGATGTAGCTGGCCCCTGCAGTGGGCCGGGGAAGGGCCGTCAGATGCACACTGGAACCACAAACACACATAAAAACCCGATGGATTACAGCAGTTCTTTTTTTTTCTTCCTTAGCAACAGGGTGTGGCTCTGTCACCCAAGCTGGAGTACATTGGCGTGATCATAGCTCACTGTAGCCTCCACCTCCTGGGCTCAAGCGATCCTTCTGCCTCGGCCTCCAGAGTAGCTGGAACTTACGGGCACAAGCCACCATGCCTAGTTAGTTAGAATTTTTTGCAGAGACGGGATCTTGCTGTGTTACCCAGGCTGGCCTTGAACTCCTGGCCTCAAGCAATCCTCCTGCCTCAGCCTCTCAAACCACTGAGATTACAGGCATGAGTGAGTCATCACACCGAGTCTATGGATTATTATTGGTTCTTTTTGAGTCAGTTTCGCTCTGTCACCCAGGCTGGAGTGCAGTGCCACACTCAGTCACCACAGCCTCGACCAGCTGGGCTCAGGCGATCCTTCCGCCTCAGCCTTCCAAGTAGCTGGAACCACAGATGTGCACCACCATGCCCAGCTAATGTTTGGATGTACTGCAGAGATGAGGTCTTGCCAAGCTGCCCGGGCTGGTCTGGAACCCCTGGGCTCGGGTACTCCTCTCGCCTCTACCTCCCAAAGTGCTGGGAAGATAGTTGTGAGCCAGTGCCTCCGACAGACTGTTTATTGCTGTGAAATGCTCCTCAGCTGCCCAGAACACTGTGAATGCCAAACCTATCCATGTGTGCTTCTGGAACCCGCGGGGGAGGGTCACAGCCTTCGGGGAGGGTCACAGCCTTCTTGCTGCCTGTGTATCTCACCAGGAGGGTTTGCAAAGTAGGTCAGTTTTCTCGGCATCCCCCGTGCCTCGAGGCCTGGGCAGAACCTCTCCTGCAGGGCAGCAAGACCCTCCAGCTGCCTGAGATTCTGGTGCCGCTGCCTGTTCCTTCATGTCACAGAGCCGGAGATGGAGGGCAGGGCACCGCCAGTGTCCCAGAGCACACGGGGACCAGGGACGGCTGTACTGCTCACAGCCAGCTTTGAAGAATCTCAGTGTCGGGAAGACCCGCCATGTGAGTGGGTCATCGAGAGGCAGGCGAGCGGGCTGGCGTCCTGGCTATGCCATTTACTGGGTCTGTTTCCTCAGCAGTAAATTGGGTACAAGGATAGTCCCAACCTCACAACGCTGTGGCGTGAACGTGTTAATTTGTGGAAAGCGCGTCTAACCACGCCCAGGCCCCCATGGAGGGGGGGCCCCTAAGTGGGAATCCCAGGAAAGGGGGACCCTAAGGAAGGGGCCCCTGGGCAGGCATCCCCCAAGCCAGCAGTCACATGAAGGGACAGAGTTCAAGGCCAGGACTGAGGAATTCCTGACTCATCAGGCCTTCCCCGGAACCCAACTCTGGACAAAGGCCACTGGACAAGCTGGAGCACCAGAGCTGCAAGCTGACGTTTAGAAACCGCTAAGTAACCTGCAACTCAATTTTTTAAAAAAAATCTTTATTTATTTATACTAGGGGTCTCACTCTGTTGCCCAGTCTGGAATGCGGTGGCATGATCATGGCTCGCTCCAGTCTGGACCTCCTGGGCTCTGGCAATCTTCCTGCCTCGGCCTCCCAAGTAGTTGGGACTACAGGTGCCACCACACTCAGTTATTTTATTTTTTGTGGAGACGAGGTCTTGCTATAGTTAGTACCCAGGCTGGTCTCAAACTCCTAGACTCAATCGATCCTCCCACTTTGGCCTCCCAAAGTGTGGGATGACAGGCGTGAGCTACTGCACCCGGCTGCGGTTCTATATATGTATTTTTAATGGCTTTAAATAATTCTGAGGTAGCCATATGATCTTCCTTTGTCATTTCTATTTTGCCTGAAACATACCAACTGGCTTGATCGAGATGTAATTCGCCCATTTAAGGTGCACGACTTGGAGGCTTCAGTAGATCCATTCATGCAGCCACCACGCAACTCGCCCGAGAGCACGTTCCTCACCCCAACAGAAGCCCTGAGGGGACTGCAGGGTGGTGCGGCCCTGGGGACCAAGCCCAGCAGCCCTGCTCCTGCTAAGGGGACAGCAGAAGCTCAAGCAGGTGTGTTCACACTCGTGTTCACAGGCGCATCATTCACGTAGCCGCAAGGTGAGCACGGCTCACCGTCCGCCAAGGGTGACGGGTCCACATGGTGTGGCCTGTCTACACGTGCAACACAACTCAGCCACAAAGAGGAAGGCCGCTCTGACACAGGCCAGTGTGGACAGACCTGGAGGACATCACACTCCACGAGATCCAGACATGGGAGGACACGCCCTGTGCGACCCCACTCCTAGGAGGTCCCTGAAGTCAGGTCCGGAGAGACAGGACGTGGGATGGTGGGTATTTGGCACAGGAAGAGGATGGAGGTGAGTGGGTTTGTTTTGTTTTTTTGAGCCCGAGTCTCACTCTGTCACCCAGGCTGGAGTGCGGTGGCACACTCACGGCCACCACAGCCTTGACCAGCTGGGCCCAGGCGAGCCTTCTGCCTCAGCCTTCCAAGGAGCTGGAACTACAGGCACTCGCCACCACACCCAGCTAATTTTTTGATTTATTGTAGAGATGAGGTCTCGCCAAGTTGCCTGGGCTGGTCTTGAACCCATGGGCTCAGGCGATCCTCTCACCTCAGTCTCCCAAAATGTTAGGATGACAGACGTGAGCCACTACACCTGGCCAAGGGGGTGAGTGTTTTATGGAACAAAGCTTCAGTCTGGGGAGAGGTTCTGGAGATGGTGGTGGTGGCCATTGCACAACACTGTAAATGTGCTTAATGCCACCTAGCTGCACCCTTAAAATGGTTAAAATGAGAAATTTATGTTATCTATATTTTACTACAATGAAAAGAAACTCCGGCCCACTAGCAGTCACTCCTGTCTCCACCCATCTGGTGTGCCTTTTAATAATAATAGACATTTCTGACTATCCTAGGAAAGTAAACTTTTAGAACCATAAAAACGGGCCAGGTGCAATGGTTCCTCTATAATCCTAGCACATTAGGCTGAGGCAGGAGGATCACTTGAGCCCAGGAGTTTGAGACCAGTCTGGGCAACACAGCAAGACCATATCTCCACAAGAAATTAAAAATGAGCCAGGCATGGTGGTGCACGCCTATAGTCCCAGCTACTTGGGAGGCTGAGGCAGGAGGATCGAGTTCAGGAGGTTGAGACCACAGTGAGCCATGATCGCACCACTGCATTGCAGCCTGGGTGACAGAGTGAGAGACTGACTCAAAAAAATAATAACAAAAAAACCCCACAAAACATAAAAATGAAGCTTGCAGGGCATGGGGGCTCACGCCTATAATCCCAGCATTTTGGGAGGCGGAGGCAAGAGGAATGTCTGAGTCCAGGGATTCAAGACCAGCTTGGGCAACTTGGCAAGACCTCATCTCTACAATACATTTTTTAAAAAAATTTGCCAGGCGTGGTGGAGTACAGCGGTGGTCCCAGCTACTTGGAAGGTTGAGGCAGAAAGATAACCTGAGTCCAGCAGGTCAAGGCTGCAGTGGCTGTGAGCTGTGCCCTGTACTCTAGCCTAGGTGACAGAGTAAAACTCTAACAACAACAACAAAATTAATTTTTCAGTGTTTTATGCTTACATTGCATTTCTGATGGAAACGCATTTAAGTTTGCACACTTTCAGTACACTGGTATCTTGTGGCTGAATCCTTTAGAAGGCCAGGTCCTTCTCCTGGGTCCCAGCAGACAAGGGGGGGTCTCATGCCCTGAGGCATTCACGTGGCATCTGGAATGGGACTCCTTGTGGCCCACCGGGGTTGGGGGGATCAGACAGGCAGTCTCCTTTCTCCCTGTGTCTCTGCCTAGGCCTCAGAGGTGTAGCCCTGACTGGAGAAGCGCTCTGGTCTGTTTGGGCGGCCGGGACAAAGCACAGTGACCGGCCGGCTTCACCAATGGGGATTTCGTCTTATGGTCCTAGGGGCTGGACAGCTGAGGACGAAAGTGACCCAGGGTTGGCCCCTCTGCGGTCTCTCCTTGGCATGTCGACAGCTGGATCCTTCACGTGTGTCTTTGTCCTTCTTAAAAAACTTTTTGGGGGGTACAGACTGAGTCTCACTATGTTGCCCAAGCTGGTCTTGAACTCCCAGCCTCAAGCCGTCCTCCCATGTCAGCCTCCCAAAGTCGTGGGATTACAGGTGTGAGCCACTGTGCCCAGCCTTAATTCCCACTTCTTATGAGGACACAAGTCAGGCTAGAGAAGGGCCCAGCTCATGACCTCACTTCAACCGAAATCCCTCTTAAAGACCCTGTCTCCAAATCCAGTCACATTCGCAGGTGCTGAGGGCTGGACCTCAGTAAATGACCTTATGAAACATACTAAGGTGTCAGTTCTGCCCATGACCGCTGCTTCAGGCCATTATCACAACCAACTCCAACGACGTGAAGATCATGATTATACGAACATCATCTGTGCTGAAATGAAGGCCCATGAAATAAACTGGGAAACAGCATTACTGATGGGCTAGTGTGCTTTAATTTTACCTAAGAAATCCCAACGTCACCAGTCCATCAGACACACACAACAACACAGTTATCCCTGGGGTCCTGGGGGTGGGTTCCAGGACGCTCCACGGATTCTCAAGCCCGGGACAGGAAACGAAATGGAATTCACATGTAAGCTACACACAACCTCCAGGTATACTTCAAACCATCTCTAAGTCACTTACAACCTAGAAATGGGTGTGACATGCTGCTTGGCACATGGTAAATTCAAGCTTTGCTTTTGGGGCCTTTGTGGATTTTTTTTTCCAAAAAAATTTTTTTTGAAAGCAGGATTTATTGAGAGGACAGAGAAGTTCCCACAGTGGGAGGGGACCCGAAAGGGCTGCCCTTTTCCAAATATTAAAAAAAATGTTTTTAGTTTTTTTAAGAGACAGGGTCTGTCTCTATCACCCAGGCTGGAGTGCAGTGGCACGGTCACAGCATACTGCAGCCTGGGCTCAGGCAATCCTCCTGCCTCAGCCTCCTGAGTAGCTGGGACTAGAGGCATGAGCCACCACATCAGGCTATCTGTCCAAATGTGCTGGAACTGCAGATGGCTCCACGTCGTGGAGGGCTAGGGCTGGCAGGAGTCAAATTCAGTCATCTCTGAAGTTGTGCCAACATAGAAGCCAGAGCGTCACACACTCCTTTTGTGCATGTTGCTAGAAAGGTGTATTTGTCACGGCAGGCGGGACCGAACATACTGTATTTAACGTGAGCCAGCTGGGTTGAGCATGTTAACATATGCAGACATGTGGCATGCGTGCTTTCGTCTGCACTTCTGCCTTGGGATTCTCAAACATAAGGGCTGAGTGTTCACGTGCTGGACAACATCACAATTTACTCGCCCATTTTCCTGTTGGTGGACACTTATGTTGTACAGTAGTTATCCACTGCTGGCTAATAAGCCATGTGGCTTAAAACAACAGTAAGCATGGGCCAGGCACGATGGCTCACACATGTCATCTCAGCACTTTGGGAGGCTGAGGTGGGAGGATCGCTTGAGTCCAAGAGTTTGAGACCATGGGCAACATGGTGAGACCTCGTCTCTACAAAAAATTAAAAAACTAGCTGGGGCCAGGCATGGTGGCTCATGCCTGTGGTGCCAGCTACTCAGGAGGCTGAGGCAGAAGGATCACCTGGGCCTAGGAGGTCGAGGCTGCAGTGAGCTGTGACTGTGCCGCTGCACTTCAGCCTGGGTGACAGAGTGAGACCCTGACTCAAAAAACAGAAATCACACGGCATCCTGGCTACCACATGCATCACATCTGCTCCAGCTTGCAGGTCGGGCTCAGGCTTTACCCCCAGGAGGAAGGAACGCAGAGAATTGATGGAGCCCTTTTTACCTAGATGCTCACACGTTGCCTCCAACCTTCTGCTGTCCAATCAGCACCCAGCTCTGCTCTGCTCAGTCCTGCTGCTGGCCTCCCTCGTGCCTTCCTGTCTCAGCACCACCCACGAGGCACTGGCAGTCGAGGGCAAGGAGGCCAGGAGCCAACCCCGATCTGCAGGACTCGCTCTGAAGCTGGGCCAGCCTGGGTCTCCCACGTCACACGGGAGGGCGGGGCCCAACCAAGCTGGCGGGGGAGGGGGAAAAAGGCAGGGATGGGGAGGGGACAAGCAAAGGCCAGGCCTTCCTGCCCCAGGAAGGCTCAGCGAGAAAGTGTGACTGGCCAGGCCTGCAACAGCAGGAGCAGCAAAGTCAAGTTCAACTGCAGATCAGACCCTCTGGACTAAGATCCACGGCCAGGTGCCGTGGCTCATGCTTGTAATCCCAGCACTTTGGGAGCCCAGGAGTTCAGGACCAGCCTGGGCAACATAGTGAGAACTTGTCTTTACAAAAAGTTAAAGTTAAAAAATTAGCTGGGCACGCTGGAGTGCGCTTTTAGTCCCAGTTACACCGGAGGCCACGGCAGGAGGCTCGCTTGAGCCCAGAGGTTGAGGCTACAGTAAGCTATGATTGCACCACTGCACTCCAGCATGAGTGACAACACAGTGAGAACTTGGCTCTAAAAAATAAAATGAGACGGCAGCGGTGGCTCATACCTGTAAGCCTAGCACTTCAGAAGGCCAGGGCAGGAGGACTGCTTGAGCCCAGGAGTTTGAAACCAACCCCGTCTCTACAAAAAGTAACTACCCAGGTGTAGTGGTACGCACCTGTAGTCTCAGCTACTCAGGAAGGTGTGAAGGGATGGCCTGAGCCCAGGTGACTGAGGATGTGGCGAGCTGTGATCTCCCCACTGCAACTCCAGCCTGGGCAACAGAGTAAGGCTCTGACTCAAAAAAGAAGACACAAAACATGCAGGGATCAGAACTGGCGAGACGGGAGGCCTGGGGACAGAACACATGTCACTGTGTCGCCTGCAGAAAGCACAGCCAAAGCTTTCTGCAGACACGTCCAAGGACATGGGCTGAGCTCACACCCATTCTGAGGGGAGCTCGGTCTGGCAGAGCCCGGTCTGGCAGAGCCCGGAGGGAGGGAGGAAGGAGAACTGCAAGGTTGCTCCCCCTCGCCCACCCTCCGCGGGGGAGGGGAGCTGGCGTGAAAAGGTCTCCTTGGCAGCCGACCCTGGCTCCAGAGAAATGGCTGGCTCAGCTCTACACCCGAGAACCTCCCTGCCCCGCCTCCTTCTTCCCCCTCTGGAAGGTTTTTAAGACAGGAGTTGGGGCCCAGGAGGATGTCTCACTCCTGTAAGGCCAGCGCTTTGGGAGGCCGAGGCGGGAGGACCGCTTGAGGCCAGAAGTCCGAGACCAGCCTGGGCAACATAGCAAGACCTCGTCTCCACAAAAAGCATTTTTAAAAATGAGTTGGGCAAGGTGGTGACACCTGTAGTCCCAGCAAACTGGGGGGCTGAGGCAGAAGGCCTGCTGGAGCCCAGGAGCTGGAGGCTGTGGCGAGTTGTGATCACACCACTACACTCCAGCCCAAGGGACAGAGTGAAACCCTGTCTCTTTTTAAAAAGAAAAAAAGATGAGTTGAGTGATTGCCTGAGCCCACAGGTTCAAGACCCGCCTGGGCAACTTGGCAAGACCTCATCTCTACAATAAATTTAAAAATTAGCCGGGTGTGGTAGCGCGCGCCTGTAGGTCCAGCTCTTTGGAAGGCTGAGGCGGAAGGATCGCCGGAGCCCAGCAGGCGAGGCTGTAGTGGCCGGGAGCGGCCACTGCACTCCAGTCTGGGCGACTGAGTGAGACTCCAACTCAAAAAAAAAAGAAAAGAAAAAAAGAGACAGGTCAGCAAAGTGTGGCCAAATCCCACCCACTGCTTGTCTCTGTGTGGACTCCAGGCTCAGAGTGGTTCTTACACTTTTAAATGGCTGGAAAAAGTTGAGTGATAGGATTTCATGACAGGTGAAAAGTATATGAAATTCACATCTCAGGTTTTGCTGGTCATGCCCACCAATGACGCTTCCCTCGGCAGAGCTCAGCGGCCGCCGACCTCGGTGTGGCCCACAAGCCCGAAGACACTGACTGCGGGAAGGCCACTGACCCCGCTGCCAGCAACAGGCATTGGCTTCACTGGGGGCTGGGCGGGTCCTCACTGGGGTGCCACCTCCTCCAGGTAGCCTCAGCCTTCTCCAGGTGGGGACCCAGCGGGGCTGATGACAGCACAGTGTCACTTTCCTGGCCGCCCCTGGCCAAGGCAGGGCCCAAGGATGCCCAAGGGCAGGGCCAGGGACGGTCCCCTCTCCCAGACTGGACAGCAGCAGGTTCGCGTGAGAGGGGATGGGTGGATGGAGAGATGACAGCAGGGCGTTCTGGCAACCTGGTACCTGTGGTGGTTTGCGAGCTGACCAGGCAAATCCACAGCAATGGGAAGGACACTCCGAGGCTCAGATGCTTAAACCAGGGGACCCAGAGTGGGGGTCTCACCCGGGTGATCCTGCCCCAGTGGACACTGGGCGATGTCTGGGGACACTGGTGGATGCCACGCCTGGGGGCGCTCCTGGCAGGGAGGGGGTGGAGGCCAGGGACACCCCGGCAAAGGACAACCTGACCCCACATACTAAAAGTCTGTTGAGAAACTCAGGTCTGGAAGTTCACGGTGGGGTCCGGGCTGAGGACTGGGTCCAGGGCCAAGCACTCCAGAGGAAAAGCAAGCCAGGTCGGCGGATGTGGTGATGCCACTGCCCCTGCCAGGCCCCAGGTCTCTGGGGAAAGTCCCATGCCCCTCATGGTGTCCACGGGGGAGGCCCACCCGTCACCAGCATCCCACGATTCCTCACAGGCAGGAACCTTGCGCCCTGCTGCGATTCCCAGAAACCACACAGGTTGCCCTGCAGCCACCTGGGGCTTCCCAGACACGGGCTGACACGCCCAGCTTTCACAGGTGACCGCAGAGCATGGGTTGGGCTTAAATGGCACATTTTATATTATATATATTTTGCTACCAAAAACTTAAAAAATAAGGGGGTTCTGACACAGACCACAGCATGGATGGACGGTGAGGACGTCATGCTCAGTGAGACCCCGACACAGAGGCCAGGGACGCCCTGGGCACAAGGAGTGTGGCTCTGTCTCTATAAAATGTCCAGGATAGGCCAGACCACAGGGACAGGACGTGGACTCGTGGGTGCCAGGGGCTGGGGGGTTGGTGAGTGGAGACAGGGTTTCTTCTGGAGGTTACAGAATGTTCTGGAACTAGACAGAGGTGGTAGCTGCACAAGTCTGTGAATATACCCCACACCAGGGAACTGTCCACTCTGACAGTGCCTTGTGTTATGTGAGTGACATCCCGCCAGGGCCATCTCCTCACAAAGCATTTACTGGGCATCAAGATTCATCTTACGGTCAAGGCCCAGGTCACATCTGACCCGTCCACAAAACCATCACAAATATTAAGCTAGGGCTTTAAACTGACATTAACAAAAAAGCTCAAGCCGGGCTCGGTGGCTCAGCCTGTAATCCCGCTCTTTGGGAGGCTGAGGTGAGTGGACTGCCTGAGCCCGCAGGTTTGAGACCCGCCTGGGCAACTTGGCGAGACCTCATCTCTACAATAAATCAAAAAATTACCCGGGTGTGGTAGCGCGCGCCTGTAGTTCCAGCTACTTGGAAGGCTGAGGCGGAAGGATCACTGGAGCCCAGCAGGTCGAGGCTGCAGTGGTTGGGAGCAGCCACTGCACTTCAACCTGGGTGACAGAGTGAGAATCCAACTCAAAAAAAAAAGCTCATCACGGTGTGTAATTAACAGTCTCAGGCTGGGCGCAGTGGCTCTCGCCTGTCATCCCAGCACTTTGGGAGGCTGAGAAGGTAGGATCGCTTGAGGCCAGGAGTTTGTGACCAGCCTGGGCAACAGACCAAGACTCAATATCTACGATAACTACCACCACCCCCAAATGGACTCCTTCTACCCGCTTTTCCTCTCTTTTTCTTACTTTTTTGTGTCTGTGTTGGAGTTCCTCTCTGTTGCCCAGGCTGGAGTACAGTGGCACAATCACAGCTCACTGCAGTCTCGACCTCCTGAGCTGAAGGGATTCTCCCTCCTCGGCCTCCTGAGTAGCTGGGACTACAGCATTGCATGCCAGCTCCTTTTTTTTTTTTAATAGAGGTGAGATCTCACTAAGTCTTCCATGCTAGTCTTGACTTCCTGGCCTCGGGCAATCCTCCTACCTCGGCCTCCCAAAGTGCGAGGAATATGGGCATGAGCCACTGGGCCCATCCCTCTTCAACATATACTCGGATGCTGAGACCCTCACAACTCACCAAATGCTGGAGAAGGGAAAGAGAAGAGGCTATCTGGGGGTGGGCCATGGCTTGTTCTTTCTGGTCTTTCTAGCAACCAGCCCATAACAGGTATTTCCCACACGTCTGTGGAGCGCCTGACTCAGAGACTCCTGGTAGCTGAGACTGACCATGTGAGCAAAACGAAAGCACGTTATCCCGGAAATGGTGGCAGCTCGGAGGACACTGAGGTTCCCTCACCCCCGAGAAACCACAGGGGCCATGAAGCACGCCGTGTCGAACAGTCGGCCTGGATGGTGATGTCAAGCACAGGGACACGAACGAGGCAAGACACCCACAGGACAGGAGGAATCCCTTCCAAATTAGTGTCGAGGCCGGGCACGGTGACTCACGCCTGTCATCTCAGCATTTGGGAGGCCGAGGTGGGAGGATCGTTTGAGCCCAGGAGCTCTAGACCAGCCTGGGCAACTTGGCGAGATCTTGTCTCTACAAAAAAAAAAAAAAAATTAAAAAATTAGCCGGGTGTGGTGGGGCACACCTGTAGCCCCAGCTACTCGAGAGGCTGAAGTGGGAGGATTATCTGAGCCCAGAGGATCAAGACTGCCGTGAGACATGATCGTTGTGATTGCACCACTGCACGCCAGCCTGGGCAAAAGAGTGAGACCTCCACTCAAAAAAAAAAAATCTAACTTGGCATGGTGGTGCCTGCAGTCCCAGCTACTCAGGAGGCTGAGGCTCCCTCCCCCCACCGATGCCTGGGTCCTCCGCCCCTTTACTACGTCATAAATATCCAAACACCCAGGTCTCCTCTCCCACCTTACCGCCCCAGCAGTGTCCCAGCTCCCCGGACACCCAGGTGCCCACCCTCCCTCTGGGCTCCCCATCAGGCCTCCATCCCCCTCGTCTCTTACTGCCCCTCCTCTGGCATCCTCCCGGGCCTGTCTTCTCTCCTTCCCCGAATCAGGCGTCAGGCCCCCTCCCATCCACTCCCCCCCAGAGCTCACTCCCTGGCCGCCATGCACCCTCCAGTCTGGAGTCTCCCCCCACCTCTCCG
>NW_007099295.1:15538-19820 GCF_000164805.1 Carlito syrichta | reverse complement strand
CCGCGCGAAGCCCGCGGAGTTACTCGCCGCCATCTTGGCGTCCTCCCGAACCCGGCGGGCGCCGTGACGTCACCGGCCCCGCCCCCGAGCCGCGTGCCGCTCGCGCCCCGCCACGCGCCCCAGGCCCCGCCCCCTGCCCGAAGCTCGGCCTTCTTGCCTCCTTCCCTGCGTTGGGGAGACTCCGCCCCGTGCCCCGCCCCACGCAGAGGCCCCGCCTCCTGCTCGGAGCCCCGCCTTCTTCTTAGCCGCTAGATGGTGGAGTCTCTGCTTAAACCCCGCCCACGTCACAAGCCCCACTCTTATTCGGAGCCCCGCCTTCCCTTCAATCACTCAGATGTGGGAGTCTCTGCTCAAGCCTTGTCTTTGCCGCAAGCTCCACCTCTTACTCGAAGCCCCGCCTTCCTCTTAATCACTCAGTGGGGAAAATATCAGCTCAAGCCCCACCCACGAGGCAAGCCCCGCCCCTTACTTGAAGCCCCGCCTTTGCTTTAGCCCCTCAGATGTGGAGGTCGCTGCTCAAGCCCCGCCCACACCACAAGCTCCATCCCTTTACTTGGAGCTCCACTTTACTCAGAGGTAGGGGTTTCTGCTTAAGCCTTGTCCATGCCACAAGCTCCGCCTCCTACTTGAAGCCCCGCCTTCCTCTTAACCATTCAGATGTGAGGCGCTCTACTCAAGTCCCGCCCATGCCACAAGCCCCGCCTTTTACTCGGAGACTCCCGCCTTCCTTTAACCACTCAGATATGCCGGTCTGAACCCAAGCCCCGCCCACATCACAAGTCCCGCCCCTTACTCCAAAGGTGGCACCTTCCTTTCAACTATTCTGCATCTGGGATCTTTGCCTGAAGCCCCGCCCACCATCAGGCCCCGCCCCTTACTCAGAGCGCCGCCTTTTTTTTTTTTTTTTTTGAGTTGGAGTCTCACTCTGTCGCCCAAACTGGAGGGCAGTGGCCGCTCCCGGCCACCGCAGCCTCGACCTGCGGGGCTCCGACGATCCTTCCGCCTCAGCCTTCCGAGTAGCCGGAATTACAGGCATGCGCTACCACGCCCGGCTGATTTTTTGATTGATTGTAGAGATGAGGTTTCGCTGCCCAGGCGGGTCTCGAACCCGCGGGCTCAGGCAATCCACTCACCTCGGCCTCCCAAAGGAGCCACCGAGCCCGGCTTGAGCGCCGCCTTTCTTTAACATTTACATGTGGGGGAATCTCTGAACCCCAGGCCGGCCCTGGAGCGCCGCCTTTCTTTAACATTTACATGTGGGGGAATCTCTGAACCCCAGGCCGGCCCTGCTTGAGGCTCGAAAGTTAATCTTGAGTCCTGTGGGAGCCCTCGCAGTCACCTGTGGGTCCCCATCTGCGTGGGACTTTGCTCGTTAGAGGGTGGTCTTCCTTTTTCCGACTGAGTGGGCTTGAGCCCACCTTCTGGCGGGGTGTCATGCTCCCCATTGGCCCTGCTGACACAGCCAAGTCCTGCTTATCCCTTCAGAGCTTTGCTGGATGCCAGTTGTTACGTGGGGACTTCTAAATTCAAAATTTGGGTGCCTCTAAATGGGTGGTTCTCAACCAGGTGCAATTTGCCGCCGGGAGACACTTGGTAAAGACTGGAGACATGGGTGAATGTCACAGCTGGAGGTGCTTCTGGCACAGAGGGGGTGGAGGCCAGGAATGCTTCTCATCACCCTGCTGTACCCAGGACACCCACCCCAGAGAAGGGCCTAGCCCCAAATGTCCACCATGCCCAGGTGGAGAGAACCTGCTATAAATACAGCTGGTTTGAGAGATATTTAATTTAATTTAATAAATTACTTTGGGCTGGACCATTCGGACAATGAAGGAACAAAGCCAAGCTGACATTGTGCCAGCCTCCGGGAACTTAGAATCAGAGGGACACATGTTAACCAAACCTCCTTACAATTATGTACTTTTAAAACTAATGACAGCTCTGGCCAGGCATGGTGGCTCATGTCTCATTTCAGCACCTTGGGAGGACGAGGCCAGAGGATTGCCTAAGCCCAGGATTCAAGATCAGCCAGGGCAACATGGCAAGACCTGGTCTCTACAAAAAAATCAAAAAAATTAGCCAGGAGTGGTGACACGTACCCGTAGTTCCAGCTACGTAGAAGGCTGAGGCAGGAGGATCGCCTGAGCCCAGCAAGTCGAGGCTGCAGTGGGCCGTAATTGCATCACTGCACTCCAGCCTGGGTGACAGAATGAGATTCCACCTCAAAAATAAAATAAATTATTAACAACTTTATTGAAATATAACTCATATTCCATACAATTCACCCGCTTTTGTGCACAATTCGAATGGGCATGGTGGCTCACTCCTGTAGTCCCAGCACGGTGGGAGGTTCAGGTGGAAGGAACACTGGACGCCAGAGGTTTGCGAACAGCCTGGGCAACATAACAAGACCCTTTCTGTATAAAATAAATGAATAAATAAAACAATTATGTGTGCAATTCATTGGCTTTTAGTATATTCACAGGGCTGTAAACCCACCAGCTCTAGAAAATTCCAGAATGTTGTCATCATCCTATAGAGAAATTCCATATCCATTAGAGAAGCCACGTCCCATTCCTCCTTCTCCACACCCAGCCCCTGGCGACCACGAATCCGCATCCTGACTCTGTGGACTGGCCTCTTCGACACATTTCATATAAATGGAGTCACACCCAGTGTGTCCCTTTGTGGCTGGGTCTCTCACTAAGTGTGATGTTCTCAAAGTCCATTTATGTTGCGGCCTGTGTCAGAGACTCCGTCCTTTTCATGGTCACATAATATTCCATTGTGTGGATGATCCATATTTTTTTGATCCATTCGTCAGTTGATGGGCACAGCATTCACTTTTGGAAGTGCTGGAACGATAGAATCCTAAGGTCAGGAGGGTCATTCAAGGTGACAGCTGAGACATCAATAAGACTTACTTGGCTCCAGCCAGACACTTTTTTTTTTCTTTTGAATCGCAGTCTCACTCAGCCGCCCAGACTGGGATCCAATGGCACGATCACGGCTTACCGCTGCCTCGACCTGCTGGGCTGAGGCGATCCTCCCGCCTCAGCCTCAGCCTCCCAAGTAACCGGGACTACAAGCATGCGCCACCACACCCGGCTAATTTTTTTATTGATTGTAGAGATGCGGTCTTGCTATGTTGCCAAAACGGGTCTTGAATTTCTGGGCTCAGGCAATCCTCCCGCCTCAGCCTCCCAAAGTATTGAGAAGACAGGCGTGAGCCACTGTGCCCGGCCCAGCCAGACATTTCTATTGCAAGTCTGCCATGGAGCACATTTGTCACCTGTGTCCGCAGAAGACATCAAGCAGGAAATCCAACTGGAACAGCACCCGACATTTTTCTTCCATGAGAGGGATCTTTGTACGGCTACCTAGGCAATTGGCTCACTGCAAAAAGACAGGTGAAATCACATTATGATAGTCACTGCACTTGGAAAAACCCAAGCTGTGACAGCCCTGGCCGGGTATTAATATTTAGAATTTCCTCACTGTCCCTCCACGTTTTGAAGCATTTTACCAATCTGCCACCACCTTATATACAGTGTTGCCTAGAAACATAGATGACATTTTTTTTGTCTTATGCTTTTACCAGGACAACGGAACTAAAACGTTGAACACGGTAAAATTCTACTTTGGGGGGGTGGGTGGCACACAGAGTCTCGCTCTGACACCTAAGCTGGAGGGCAGTGGCACACTAACAGCTCATGGCAGCCTCAACTTGCTGGGCTCAGGTGATCCTTCCTCCTCAAACTTCCAAGTATCTGAGACCCCATGTGCCACCACACCCAGCTAATTGTTTTATCTATTGTAGAGATGAGGTCTTGCTATGTTGCCCAGGCTGGTCTTGAACTCCTGGGCTCAGGCAAACATCCCGCCTCGGCCTCCCAAAGTGTTGGGATGACAGGCATGAGCCACTACACCCGGCCTCCAAATGTATATTTCTAGAACACTAAGTCTGCAATGGCACTGTTAGGCAATGCCGGATAACCAGTATGATTGACCCATTGGACAGGTGAGTCAACTGAGGCTCCGAAGAGTTCAGTCATTTGAGCAAGACGACATGACTCTTGGCTGTGACAACCTGGGTTTGACTCCAGGCAGCTTGCTCTCCACCATGACGTGCTCGCCCTCCCTAATGACAATGGCTAACGCTGTTGGCTTGTCTCAAAAATGGAGGGGTTCAGCCGGGCTCGGTGGCTCAGCCTGTAATCCCGCGCTTTGGGAGGCTGAGGTGAGTGGATTGCCTGAGCCCGCGGGTTCGAGACCCGCCTGG
>NW_007099295.1:12197-15374 GCF_000164805.1 Carlito syrichta | reverse complement strand
CCCGGCTAATTTTTTTTTTTTTTTAATAATTGTAGAGACAAAGTCTTGCTATGTTACCAGGTTGGTCTCGAACCCCTGGGCTCAGGAAATCCTCCTGACTCAGCCTCCCAAAGTGCTGAGATGACAGGCATGAGCCGCCACGCCTGGCTTGCACTCCTATGAACTTTGGCTCTGCTGAAGGCTTTCAGATCATCTGCCTTTTGATGATGGAATTCTCCAGAAGGGTTTGAGGATGAGGGGCTTTAAGCAGGATTGGGGAATTCTTGGACAGCTGCCTGAAGAGCCCAGAGTGCCCGGGGAGGCCATGTTTAGTGATTAGTGGATGGCTTCCTTCCATCTCTGTCTTCACAACCACGTGTGGTCACCAGGAATGGGCTGCCAGGTCTGGCCAACACGGCTCCCCACCACCATGCCCTGGCTAACGTCCAGTGCAGTGACTGCACATGGCCTCCCGCCAAGGCCCTGTGGCTCTCATCAGACAATGAAGGCTGCCTCCTGTCTGCAAGGGCAACCCGGCTCTCACATTTTCTCTGGGTTCCATGATGTATTTTGTCCTTTTTAAAATTTTAATTCTTATTTTTTGAGACAGGATCTGGCTCTGTGGGCCAGGCTGGAGTGCAGTGGTGCAATCATAGCTCACAGCAGCCTCCAATTCCTGGGCTCAAGCAATCTTCCTGCTTCAACCTCCCAAGTAGCTGGGACTACGGGCACACACCACCACACCTGGCTAATTGTCTTACTTTTTTGTAGAGACAGGGTCTCACTATATTCCCCAGGCTGGTCTCGAACTCCTGGGCTCAAGCAAGCCTCCCATCTTGGCCTCCCAAAGTGCTGGGATAACAGGCATGAGCCACCCAGGATTGATTCTGAGGCCTCAGGTGAAATTTGGCCGGTCAGCAAGTTCACACTCGGGGTCCATGAGCTGTGAGGGTCGACTGTGTTTAGGTTAATCAGGAAACTGGGACTCACAGTGGCTCAGTGACCTCGCTGCCTCCACAGATTTTACTGAGAACCGACTATGTTGCTTGAATTTTTCCAGTGCTGGGGCTCCTCCCCTCCACACCAGGGACACTTCCAGTCATGACAACCACCAATGTCCCCAGACATCACCCAGTGTCCCTGAGGGCAGCATCCCCCAGGTGAGAAGGAAGCGACACGAGGTGACCAGTGCCGTGGGCAGGAATGAAGCAAGCCAAGGGGACAGTGAGGGGGCTGGGAGGCCTCACAGGGACAATGACATCTGAGCAGAGGCCCGAGGAAGTGAGGACGTGAGCCAGGCAGCCACCACTGAAGAGGGGTGACAGGGAGTGAGGTGACAGGTATATGGGACAGGGAGTGACAGTGACAGGGAGCGACAAGAATTGAGGTGACATGTGACAAATGACAGAAAGTGAGATAACATGTGATAAATGAGAGGAAGTGAGGTGACATGTGATATTGACAGAATGGGAGATGACAAGTGATATGTGACAGGGAGTGAGGTGACATGTGATCAGTGACAGAAAGTGAGATAACGTGATAAGTGACAGAAAGTGAGGTGACACATGTGTGACAGGAAGTGAGGTGACATGTGATATGTGACAGGGAGTGAGGTGATGTGACAGGAAGTGAGGTAACACATTTGCAAAAAATTTGCAAATCATGTATCTGAAAAGGATCTAGGGTCCAGCATATATGAAGAGCACTCACAGTCCAACAACAGGACGAGCAGGCTGACCTGAGAAGGACAGAGGCCAGAGGTGGCTTTTTGCGGAGAAGAGCAAGCTGCTGATTATGATGCTTAGCTTGACTCGTTGCCAGGGAGATGCAAAGCAAAACATCACAAGGCACTGCATCACGCCCTTGAGTTTTAAAAGATGAAAAGCCACCAGCGTTGGTGACGATGTGGAGAAATCGGGATCCTTGTCACTGTTGGCGGGAAAGTAAGACGGCACGGCCACTGCTGGACAGTTGTTCAAAGAGTTCAATGTAGATTCACCACAGCCCAGCAATTCCGCTCCCAGGTATCACCCAGGATAATTGAAAACAAGTAATTGGACAAATATGTGAACAGGCGTGTCCACAGCAACACGATCACAACAGCCACAAGTGTCCACCATGGGGTGATAAGTCCACATGGCATGATCTGTCCACACGTGGAACATAACTCAGCCACAAAATGGAAGGAGGCTCTACACAGGCCACAGTGTGATCAGACCTTGAAGACGTCACTCCATGAGACCCAGACGTGGAAGGATATAGTGTGAGACTCCATTTATAGGAAACGTCCAGAATAGGACAGGCCACAGAGCCAGGTGGGTACCAGGGCGTGGGAGAAATAGGAGGTGATCCCTGGATGGGTAGGAGGTGGTTTCATGAGCTGATCCAAGAACTTGAAATTAGAGACACCCGGGGGTTCCTACAACATTGTGGACACACAACCTGCCCGCTGGAAATGTACACTGTAAATGATTAATTATATAACATGGGAATCTCACCTTTTTAAAATATCAATACTTTTTATTTTGATATTGTGGGGTACAGTTAAGGGTTAGGTATACAAATATGTTTCGTTCAGGCACCCTTGTTGATAAGGGGTGTCTCCCCGTGGAATTTCACCTTTTTTTGAGTCGGGCTCTCGCTGTTTCACCCAGGCTGAAGTGCAGTGGCACGCTCATGGCCACTGCAGCCTTGACCTGCTGGGTTCAGGTGATCTTCCCACCTCAGCCTCCCTAGTAGCAGACACTACAGATGAATGTCACCATGTTCGGCTAATTTTTTTATTTACTGAAGAGACGAGGTCTTGCTAAGTTGCCCAGGTTGGTCTCGAACCCCTGGACTCAGGCGATCCACTCGCCTCTATCGCCCAGAGTGCTGGGATTACAGGAGTGAGCCACCACACCTCGCTATTTTTGATAGACATTAATAGATATTTGATATCTATGATCAGACTTAATATCTATTTAGTTTCTATAATTAGAAGAGTGAGGAACTTGCACACGAACAGGCCGACTCATAGAATAGAATTTAAAAATCAAGAAATAATAAGCCATTGCCTTGCTAAACTGTGATGTGGCCATGTGCTCTTTGAGCTGTGGCCAGGCCATGTTTTCTTAAGCTGTGGCCCCCTCTCCTCCCTTGGGGAGGTGAGTCCTCTCTTTCTCTCTCTCTCCAATTTACTTTTTTTTTTTTTTTTTG
>NW_007099295.1:7380-12067 GCF_000164805.1 Carlito syrichta | reverse complement strand
GGTCTTGCCAAGTTGTCCAGGCGGGTCTCGAACCCGCGGGCTCAGGCAATCCACTCACCTAAGCCTCCCAAAGGCGCGGGATGACAGACTGAGCCACCGAGCCTGGCTCCAATTTACTTTCTAAATAAACTATATTTTCTAATCTACAAAATATCAAGAAAAAAACCCAATGACATATGACAAATTAATATATGATAAAGCTATAGCAACATCTCAAATCAGTGGAGGAAAGAAAGACTCCCATGATAAGGGGTGTTGGCATAACTGAAGAACCATCTGGAAAAAGACGCGATTGGACCCACTGCCAAATGCCAGCTGTAAAAACAGAGAAAAGTAGGTCGGGTACGGTGGCTCAAGTCTATCATCCCAGCACTTTGGGAGGCCGAGGCAAGAGGATGACCTGAGCCCTGGATTCAAGACCAGCCTGGGCAACATGGTGAGACCTCGTCTCTACAATAAATCAAAAAATTAGCCAGGTGTGGTAGCACACGCACGGCTACTTGGAAGGCTGAGGCGGAAGGATCACCTGAGCCCAGAGGATCGAGGCTGTGGTGGCCAGGAGCGTGCCACTGCACTCCACCCTGGGTGACAGAGTGAGACTCCAGCTCAAAAAAAAAAATTATAAATAAAATTAGAAGAGGCCGGGTGTGGTGGCTTATGCCTGTGGTCCCAGCATTTTGGGAGGCTGAAGTAGGAGAATCACTTGAGGCCAGGAGTTTGAGGCCAGCCTAGACGACACAATAAGACCCCATCTCTACAAAAAATAAAATAATAAGCCAAGCGTGGTGGCGCCTGTAATCCCAGCTACTTGGGAGGCTGAAGCGGGATGATTGTCTAAGCCCAGGGGTTCTGGACTGGAGTGAACTGTGCCGATCAGGCGTCTCCACTCAAGGTCAGCGTTAATACAGTGACATCCCAGGATTGGGGACTGTCAAGTTGCCTAAGGAAGGGTGAACCACCCACATCAGAAGCCAAGCAGGTCAGGAGTCTGTGCTGACCAAGATGGCACCTGTGAATAGCCATGATACTCCAGCCTGGGCAACACAGCAAGATCCCATCTCTCAAACCAAGTAAATACACATTGACATAATTTTTTTAAAGAAAAAAAAAGTATTTCCTCTCTCTGTCCACTGAAGAGGCCTAAACACAATAGCCACAAAACCAGCACTTTGGGAGGCCCAGGCAGGAGGACCACTTGAGCCTAGGATTTCAAGACCAGCCTGAGCAACATAGCGAGACCCCATCCCTACAAATAAATTAAAAAATTAGAGCAACCCTCTCGGGTCCCCTCCCACTGTGGGAGCTTTTCTGCCCTCTCAATAGAGCTTGCTTTCAAAAAAAAAAAAATTACCTGGCATAGTGGTGCATGTCTGCAGTCCCAACTACTCAGGAGGCTGAGGCTGGAGGATTGCCTGAGCCCAGAAGGTGGAGGCTGTGGTGAGCCGTGATTGTGTCACTGCACTCCAGTCTAAGCGACACAGCGAGACCCTGACTCAAAAATTTTTTTAAATAATAATAATTTTAAAATGAAAGCAAGAATTCAAGCTCGGGGCACAGCCATGGGCTCTCTGGTGGCGGCTTCAGCACCGCGGACAGCTCCGAGGCTCCCGCCGAACTGGGATCTTCAGTCGCTGGCAGTTCCAGGCAGGCTTGTGGGTCCTGAACACACCTTTCATCGAACTCCTACTCACCCCTCAGGGCCCTGTTCACTGGGCACCGCCCCTGCCATAAATCAAGAGCTCTCTCCAAGGGCTCCCAAGTCCCAAGACTCCAAAGATGTCTCTGAATCTGCCCAGACCCCTAGGATCACTGCTAGGATCTGTTTGAGCCCAACCAAATGGGAATTTGTTGGTTTCCTTTCTTTTTTTTAATTTTTAAAGCCAGTGTCTCACTCTGTCGCCCAGGCTGGAGGGCAGTGGCACAACCATGGCTGCCACAGCCTCTGGGCATCAGGCTATCCTCCACCTCAGCCTGCCGAGTAGCCGGGACTATAGGTATGGGCCACCATGACCAGCTAATTTTTTTTTTTTTAATTTTTGGTAAAGACAGGGTATTGTTAAGTGGCTCAGGCTGGTCTCGAACTCCTGGACTGGAGCAATCCTCCTGCCTCAGCCTCCCATGGTGCTGGAAAGACAGGCATGAGCCACCACACCCACCTGCTGAAAGGTTCTGTGGCAGGACGTCTCCCTCACATTCTGTGCCCGGCATCCACGCAGCGTCTAGCCTGGATGTCCCCTCTCCTAACACAAGTGTCGTTTCTTCCGAGGGCTCCACTTCCTCCAGCCTGGAGGTGGGGGTGTCCCAACCTTGGGCGGAAGCCGCCAGTTTCTCTGTCCCCCAGCTTCCGTGCCCTGTGGTGGGACGGGTGATGCCTTTGCCTGGAGGGAGCAGATCCTGGCAGGCAAGAGAGGCAGCCTAAGTGTCGTTGGACATTCACAAAGTGACCCAGCCTTCCCGTGTCCTGTTCATGTCTCGCGTACATGTCAAAATCGCACTGGGGAGGCTAGGCGCGGGGGCTCAAGCCTGTCATCCCAGCACTTTGGGAGGCCGAGGTGAAAGGATTGCCTGAGCTCAGGGGTTCGAGACCCGCCTGGGCAACTTGACGAGATCTCATCTCTACAATAAATCAAAAAAAATTAGCTGGGCGTGGTAGCGCGCCTGTAGTTCCAGCTCCTTGGAAGGCTGAGGCGGAAGGATCGCCGGAGCCCAGCCGGTTGAGGCTGCGGTGGCCGGGAGCATGCCACTGCCCTCCAGTCTGGGTGACAGAGTAAGACTCCGATTCAAAAAAAAACAGTTTGCAACTCGAAGGTTCATATGCAGGGGACTTACTGTCTGTACCCAAGAGAACGGAAAACCAGGACTCAAGTTCTTGTACACAATGTTCACGACAGCACAACTCACAGCAGCCACAAGACGGACACAGCCCCGGTGTCCAGCAAGGGAGGATGAATCCACATGGCATGGCCCACCCACACATGGAAAGTGACTCAGCCACGAACAGGAAGGAGGCCCTGACACAGGCCACAGCATGGAGGGACCTTGAGGACGTCACGCTCCGTGAGACCCAGACACAGAAGGATGCACAGGGTGTGACTCCATTTCCATGAAACGTCCAGAACAGGCCACTCCACAGGGAAAGGACATGGGTTTGTGGGTACTGGGGCCAGAAGTTGGGTAGAATTGACAGCCGATGGGGACGGTGACTGCAAATGCATCAAATGCCACTAAATTGTGCACTCTCGAATGGGTAAAATGGTAATTTTAAGTTGTGTATATTTTACCAAAATTTTTTTTTAAAGGGACATCATATTTTTAAAAATCTGGCTGGACAATGAGATGGACGGAGGTGGGAGGAGGTGGGTAGGAAGTATCAGGGAAGGCTCCTTGGAGGAGGTAATGTCTGAACCGACACATGAATAACATGAAGATCTGGGAAAGAGCATTTCTGGCAGCATAAACAGCACGTGCAAAGGTCCTGGGGTAGCAATGAACTTGAAATGCTCACTCAAGGACAAGTCTTTTAAAAAGCACCCCAGTAATTAAGAGAGGCAGGTGAGAACAGCAGATGTCAGTTGCTACCTGGGCTCACATGCGCTTCATGTCCTGAGGCTGCCGTAACAACGTACCACGAACCCAGTGGATTAAAACCCAAGGAATGGACTGGGCATGGTGGCTTATTCCTGTCATCCCAGCACTTTGGGCAGCTGAGATGGGAAGATCGCTTGAGCCCAGGAGTTTGAGACCAGCCTGAGCAACATAGCGAGATCCCATCTCTACAAAAAAAATTTTTTTTAATGAGCCAAGCATAGTAGCACCTGTAGTCCTAGTTACTCAGGAGGCTGAGGCAGGAGGATTGCTTGAGCCCAGGAATTCGAGGCCACAGTGATTACACCACTGCACTCCAGCCTGGGTGACAGAGGGAGATCCTGTCTCTGAAACCATATAATAACCAAATAAATAAATGAAAAATTCTAGCAGTGGCTCACACCTGTCAACCCAGCACTTTGGGAGGCTGAGGTGGGAACCTGGGAATTCGAGACCAGCCTGAACAACTTGGCAAGTCCTCATCCCTAGCCGGGTGAGGTGGCACGTGTCTACAGTCCTGGCTACTCGGGAGGCTGAGGAGGGAGGATCGCCTGAGTCCAGGAGGTCGAGGCTGTGGTGAGCCATGATCGTGCCACTGCCCTCCAGCCTGGACGACAGCCTGAGACGCTGACTCTAAACAAATACATGAAAAATTTACAAAACAGCACTAGCAGGAAACACGCACAGCACCCTTCCAAATCTCGTTACATCCCAAAAGGCCGGTACCAAGGTGTCTCCGTTTCACAGATGAGGACACAGAGACACTGAGGCGGCCACATCCATCTTGGCGAGGAAACGCCAGCCCTGAATGCCGCACACCAGCCGGGCGGCCCCTCTGTGGGCGCCGCGTCCCCGGGAGGCAAGACCCGCCCCCCGACCCCTCGCTGGACCCAGAGAAGCAGCCAGGCCAGGGTTCACGGCCACTCCCAGCCTGCCCGCAGGGCCTGCGCCCCCTCCCCCCCACCCTCCACCTCCTGGAAGCCCTCCAGGGCTCCACACAGGGCATAACTGCAGGGGACGCTCTCCTGGCCATCCGATAGGCTGGGACCCGGGGACCTGGGGACATGATTTCCCACACAGACAGCTTGGGGGACGCCCCCTA
>NW_007099295.1:3415-6610 GCF_000164805.1 Carlito syrichta | reverse complement strand
CGCTGGGGCGGGTGGGAGCCGGCCGAGGCGGCCACATCCATCTTGGCGAGGAAAAGCCAGCCCTGAACGCCGTGCACCGGCCGGGCGGCCCCTCCGTGGGCGCCGTGTCCCCGGGAGGCAGAGACTGGCACCATTTTCGAGACACGCGCAGGGACCGGGTGGATCAAAACCTCAGCCCGTGGCCGGTGACGTCCCCGGCCACCGAGACGGATCCAGCCTCTGTCACCTTCCTATTTATAACACCCAGAGGGACGCAGGTGCCACCAGGCAACGGTCTGGGCGAAGGGGTCTTCCAAGTGTGTCCAGAAAAGCCGGCCTGCAGGCGGGAAGGGAGGGGGCCGAGGGGACAAGGTCCCCCTCGTCACAGGAACTCCAACGTGATCTGCTCATCCCTAGGTACCAAAGCCGGTGTCCCTGGCCTTTTTTTTTTCCTGAAACGAAGCCAGGAGCCCCCTGGAGGCCCACACCCCATATACAGAGAATTGTGGGGTCACCTCTCGTTGCTCCAGCTAAGAAGCCCCCTGCCACCCTGGGGGGGGTCTCGGGGAGCCTTCCGGGGGGGGGGCTGAGGTCACATCCAGCTCAGGACGAAAAAGACAGACGCCAAGACCCTCCCTCCAGACTGCAGATTCATTCCCTCGCGGGGAGGGCCTGGGGGGCGGGGGTCGCCCGTGGCAGCTGGAAGGGATTTATTGTTTTATTTTTTTTTCCCCTCCCGTCCTGCGTGCCATGGTCCCTCCTCCATGACTGAATGATGATATTCTGGATGGAGAATGGAGTGAGAGCCGGGTGCTCGGCGCGGGGGAGGGTCTGGCTTGAGCCGCCCCTCCTCCCACTTCCTGCCTGGCGCGCACCTGGCCCGGCTCCCTCTGGGGCCCCGTCACCGACCCACCCTCTGGGGGGGACAGGAGGGGAGACACACCCAAGGTGTCAGCCAGGCGGCCACCCAGTGGGTCTTAGACGCTGGATCTGGACAGAGCCGCACAGGAGCTGCCAGGAAGATGGGAGGAGGGACCGGAAAGCCCAGCGTGGAATACTCTGTGCGGACGTGAACCTGAAATCCTTTCCCAAACGCGCACGTGGACAGAGGAAGGGCTGGTTCCTCGAAAACGGGGTCTCTCCGCCTTGGGCCTGTGGATAGCTGGGGCTCAAGCCTTCTGGGTCGTGGGGGCCCGTCCTGGGCATCGAAGGGTGTTGGGCGGCGCCCCTGGCCTCCATGAGGGCACGAGTCCTCCCTCCAGTTGCGACGCCCCCCTCCCCTATGCAAAGCCCGGGTTTCAAAGCACAAAACAGGGTGCCGGCTGAGGCAGGAGGATCGCTTGAGGCCTGGAGTTCTAGACCAGCCTGGGCAGTACAGCGAGACCTTGTCCTACAAAAAAAAAAAATGAAAAGATTAGCCGGGCGTGGTGGCGTGCGCCTGTAGTCCCAGCTACTCGGGAGGCTGAGGCGGGAGGATCACCTGAGGTCACAGCCCGGGAGGTCGAGGCTGTGGTGGCCGTGATCGTGCCACTGCACTCCAGCGTGGCGACAGAGTGACTCCGACTCAAACACACACACACACACACAAATCACACGGACAATATCGGTTGAGTCAGGAGATATGGGAACGTTACGCTTAAGAGGTCATGCGGAGGTTGTCTCCAATCCAACCCTTTCGTTTACAGATGAGGAAGCTGAGGCTCAGGGAGGTGAATGGTCTGAGAGCCTGCCATGCCCCAGGGAAGACCCAAATTCAGTCTCATTGGCAGCTCCCGTCCTGGCCACGTCAGCTCCTCAAAACAATAAAAACGGCTGGGCTCGGTGGCTCAGCCTGTCATCCCAGCAATTTGGGAGGCCGAGGCGAGAGGATTGCCTGAGCCCATGGGTTTAAGACCAGCCCGGGCAATTTGGCGAGATCTCATCTCTACAATAAATCAAAAATTAGCCGGGCGTGGTAGCGCGCACCTGTAGTTTCGGCTACTTGGAAGGCTGAGGCAGAAGGACCACCGGCGCCCAGCAGGTCAACGCTGGGGTGGCCATGAGTGTGCCACAGTACTCCAGCCTGGGCGACGGAGTGAGACTCCAACTCAAAAAAAAAAAAAAATACCCTAAAAACAATAAAAACACAACTGGCATCCTGCAGTTGTGACCCCAGAGCCCTGGTCACACGCCCTCGTTAGCCGCAGGGTCTGCAGACTGTTAGGACTTACTTGTGCTGGGAGGACAGAGTGGCTAGGCAGGTGGCCCTGATAAAGACGGGTTGGAGCTGACCAACTTCTCTCTGAAAGTGTCCATCCCAGCAGGGAGGCATGTGCATATTAGTCATTCACACTCTAGTATAAATGACTGGGTGTCTTGCTTCCCAGTCGAGGCCCAGGTTAAAGAAGGGAGGAGGAATCTCTCTGGGCCATGGCTCGCCCTGGAGAGGGTGGGCTTCGGAGCTTCGAAGGGAGGGAGGCTCATAGCTGGAGGCCAGCCCCTCACCTGGGTTCAAGTTCCAGACCACAGCGTCCTTGACTCCCTATACTTCTGTTTCCTCGTCTGCAAAAGGGGGAGGCCTCATGAGGCTGGGCGGTGGTCCACTAAGGACTGTGCGAGTGGGGGAGTGGGGAGCTTTTATGGTCCTTGTCTGGTCGAACCCGTTCCTCGGTGGTTCCCTTTCAGGGCTCTTCCTGCTTCCCATCGGTGCCTCCTCCCGGCTCCCATGGGGACCACTGAGGCGACGCTCCGCATGGAGAACGTGGACGTGAAGGAGGAATGGCAGGACGAGGATCTTCCCAGGTAGGACCTCCGGGTGTGGCGGGCAGGGCTCAGCGTCCCCCCAAGGCGGGACACAGGGGATGCTGGAGCGGCTGCCCGCCACGCCTCTCTGCGTGGGCGCCGCCAGGGTTTGGCCTGGTTCGAATCTGTGCCCGTCCACAGCCTCATCGCCCGCCCACTCTGAGGGCTGAGACCCCGTGGGCGGCGGGGCCAGGGAGGGGGTCTTCTCCACAGCCTCACAGCAGAGTCGCCCCAGCCGGATGCATCATGGGTATTCGCCAAGTTATTTATGATTGATCGCCCTCACCTCTCGCCCAAAGTTCCAGAAGAGCCTCCGCCCTTATGCTGTTTTCAAAAGTCAAGGCCAGCCGGGCGCCGTGGCTCACACCAGTCATCCCAGCATTTGGGGAGGCCGAGGGGAGAGGATTGCCTGAGCCCACGGGTTCGAGACCCGCC
>NW_007099295.1:1200-2898 GCF_000164805.1 Carlito syrichta | reverse complement strand
GATCGCCGGAGCCCAGTGGGTCGAGGCTGCGGAGGCCGGGAGCGGCCACTGCACTCCAGTCGGGGCGACAGAGTGAGACCTTCAAAAACCCTAAAAAAGAAAGAAAGGAAGGAAGGAAGGAAGGAATTAAGGAAGGGGAAAAAAGATATCATGACACACAGACTTGGCAATTGAAAAAAATTAAGAATTTTTAAAAATAGAGATGGGAGTCTCATTATGTTGCCCAGGTTGGTCTCGATCCTCCTTCCTCAGCCTCCCAAGTAGCTGGGACTACCCCACACCCCACCATGCCCGGCTCATTTTTTTTTTTTTTTTTTGAGTTGGAGTCTCACTCCGTTGCCCACACTGGAGTGCCATGGCACGCACGCTCACAGCCACCCCAGCGTCGAACTTCTGGTCTCCAGCAATCCTTTCACCTCAGCCTTCCAAGTAGCCGGAACTACAGACGCACACTACCTTCCGAGTAGCTGGAACTACAGGCGTGCGCCACCACGCCCGGCTATGTTTTTTCTTTAATTGTAGAGACGAGGTCTGGCCAAGTTGCCCGGGCTGGTCTCGAACCTGTGGGCTCAGGCAATCCACACACCTCCGCCTCCCAGAGTGCTGGGATGACAGGCTGAGCCACCGAGCCCGGCTGCCAGTTCATTTTTACAATTATTTTTAGAGACGGAGTCTTGCTATGGAACCCAGGCTGGTCTCAAACTCCTGGCCTCAAGCGATCCTTCCTCCTCAGCCTCCCGAGTAGCTGGGATGACAGGTGTGAGCCACCGCTCCCGGCCTCCAGTATTATTGTGATGATGAGTATTGCTATTATTATTATTATCATTGGCGTGTGTCCTGTTCACACCACCGCCATCTGCACAGCTGCCCCTTGCCCGAGGCTTGGGCCGACCGTTGGTTGCAGCTGCGCGTAGGAACCCAGGCCAGCTCGGGAAGGGGTGAGGCCAATGTGAACAGGGGACAGACGTGGGTGTCTTTCCAACGGCGTCCCCAGCTGCAGGGGCCGCTCTCACGGCTCAGCCGCCCGGTGTGCGCACAACAGTGACCTCGCTGTGTGGCCAGGCCCCGGCCGCGCCTCTGCCAACGGGGCGCTTACCCCACGGGGCTTCCGTCTCCCTCTGGAAGGAACGAGCCGGCTCCCTGGTGCCGTGTCCAGCCGGCTCCGCCCATCGGCCCCTCTGAGTGACCCCCGACGGCCGAGGGGGATGTCTGTGTGGCCTCCGCCCTTCCAGAAGTTTCTCTCACTCCCCACAGCCGCCTTCGAAGCTGGAGCCAACAGCAGCCCAATCACCTGGGCCGCTGCCTCAGTTTCTCCATGTCTTCCTTCCAATGATAAGCACCGACCGTATGCCAGTTCCTTGTGGCCTCAGCTCCCGATGGAAGGAGACAGCTGTGTTCATGGCGTGCCTGGGTGGGGCCTGAGCAGTTCGGGAGGTCGGGGAGGCTCGGACCCTCAGCTGTGAAGGGCGAGGACAGATGAACTGGATGGAGGTTGGGGGTAAAGACCGTGCTCTCCAAGCAGAAAAGGCAGCACGTGAAAAGGCCCTGAGTCAGCCGGGCACAATGTCTCACACCTGTCACCCCAGCATTTGGGGAGGCTGAGGCGGGAGGGTGGCTTGAGGCCAGGAGTTCGAGACCAGCCTGGGCAACACAGCAAAACCCCATCTCCACCAAAAAAAAAAAAAATTAAAACAGCTG
>NW_007099295.1:0-469 GCF_000164805.1 Carlito syrichta | reverse complement strand
TCGAGACCCGCCTGGGCAACTTGGCGAGACCTCATCTCTACAATAAATCAAAAAATTAGCCGGACGTGGTAGCGCGCGCCTCTAGTTCCAGCTACTCGGAAGGCTGAGGCAGAAGCATCACTGGAGCCCAGCAAGTCGAGGCTGTGGTGGCCGGGAGCGGCCGCTGCACTCCAATCTGGGCGACGGAGAGAGACTCCAACTCAAAAAAAAAAAAGGAAAAAAATTGTGTATTTATTTCTACATATTTAAACTTCAGCCACCTTCCAGGTACACTCTGTTTGATGCAATATACCCATCAAGATGCTTTCTCCAGTGCTCAAAACAGTTTTGTTTGCTTGTTTGTTTGTTTGTTTTTGAGTCAGAGTCTCACTCTGTCACCTAGGCTGGAGTGCAGTGGCATGCTCATGGTCACCATAGCCTCGACCTGCTGGGCTCTGGCAATCCTTCCACCTCAGCCTTCCAAGTAGCT
>NW_007099294.1:0-455 GCF_000164805.1 Carlito syrichta | reverse complement strand
AAAAAAAAAAAAAAATCCTAACATAATTATGATCTCTCTCTCTCTCCCTCTTTTGAGTCTGAGTCTCCCTCTGTCGCCCAGGCTGGAGTGCTGTGACACGCTCATGGCTCCTGCAGCCTCGCCATCCTGGACTCGGGCAGTCCTTCCACCTCAGCCTCCTGAGTAGCTAGGACTACAAGCATGCTGCCCGGTGAACTTTGTGTCTTTTGTAGAGATAAGGTCTTGCCATGTTGCCTGGTCTGGTCTTAAACTCTCAGGCTCAAGCAATTCCCCCTCCTCAGCCCCACAAAGTGCTGGGGTTACCGCCAGGCGCGACCCTGCCTGGCCTTAGTTTTCCTTCCGGAGACATAAGCACAGCAAGTAGAACTTCCGGTGTAGGTTCAATTATTGGCTTGTTCATTGGACTTTTATGAGCTCCAGCTTGCCAAAAGCACTTGACAGCCCCAGCCTCGCCG
>NW_007099293.1:0-416 GCF_000164805.1 Carlito syrichta | reverse complement strand
CTTTTTCCAACCTAGGTAGGTTGTGTGATGTCAGAAAGTCCTCCATTTCCTTAAGGTTTTCAAGTTTGTTTCCATACAAGTGTACTTTGTAGTCTCTAATGATCTTTTGTATTTCTTCAGGATCAGATGTGACTTCATTTTTTGTTTCTGATTGTGCTTATTTGTGTTTTTTCTCATTTCTTCTTGTCAGTCTAGCTAGGGGACCATTGATCAAGTTTATTCTTTTGAAGAACCAGCTTTTTCTTTCACTGATTTTTTTGTATAATCTTTTTGTCTTCTATGCCCTGGATTTTGGCTTTTATTTTGGTGATCTGGATTCCTCTGCTGAAATTAGGCTTTTTGTGGTCTTGCTTTTCCAGCTTCCATAGGTGGCTTGTTAGGCTGTTAATTTGTGTTCCTTCCATTTTCTTCATGTG
>NW_007099292.1:0-622 GCF_000164805.1 Carlito syrichta | reverse complement strand
CCTCGGGCCTCGCCCCTGACCCCGAGGGTGTCCCGCCTCCAGGAAAAACCAGTGCGAGACCCGGACCATGCTGCTGCAGCCCGCGGGGTCCCCTGGCTCCTACACCTACAAGAGTCCCCGTGAGTGACACTGGCTGGCGGTGACTCTGGGCCGGCCCCTGCCTCGGGGGGGCATGAGGCGGGGGTGCTGGCCACACCACAGCCCCGGGGTGGGGTAGAGGGGCCTTTTTCTAGGGGCTGGGTCCCCCTTGGAGCCCACCATCCTCTGCCCCCACGGCATGTCTCCAGATCTCTGCTGCCCCGGAGAGGGGCGGGCACAGGCAGCCCCCACACTCCCACCCCCTCACACCTCCCGGCTGCCCTCCGCAGGCCTAGGGGCTTCCTCCTCCCGCCGGGGTGGCCGCCCGGAAACCTGTCCCTCTGGTTCTGGCCGAGTCCTGTGGCTGTACCCCGGACCCCTGGCTCGAGCCTGTGTGTCCCCTGCTCCCCAGGACTCCTGGCTTGGGGCCCAGCGCTCACCCACTGGATGCTGGGCCACATCGGGGAGGGAGTGAGGATCACCGGCATGGGAGGGGCCGCCCCGGCAGGCAAGGGCCGGCGCCCCCCAGCCCAGCCACAGAGGG
>NW_007099291.1:0-546 GCF_000164805.1 Carlito syrichta | reverse complement strand
TCTCTTTTTCTCTCTCTCTCGTCCTTCCTCGGTTACAGTCCCTTCGTGTAACTGCCCCTTCAATAAATCTCTCAGTTCAGATGGCGTGGAGTCGTTACTGGGCGCCCCCAAAACTTCTTTCAGTGCAGCCCAGTCCTCATAGAGTTGACGCTCTGGTGGCACAGACACACGATAAACATAATAAGTACAGTATGATACAGCTTCTTATAGCACGGTAACTTCTTTGGAGAAATATAAAGCATAACCAGGCACGGTGGCTCACACCTGTAATCCCAGAACTTTGAGAAACGGGGGCGAGAGGATTGCCTGAGTCCAGGGATTCGAGACCAGCCTGGGCAACTTGGTGAGACTTCGTCTCTACAACAAATCAAATAATTAGCCGGCCGTGGTGGTGCACACTTGTGGTTTCAGTTACTTGAAAGGCTGAGGTGGAAGGATCACCTGAACCCAGCAGGTGGAGGCTGTGGTGGCCGTGAGCGTGACACTGCACACTCCAGCCTGGGTGACAGAATGAGACTTCTACTCAAAAAAAAAAAAAAAAAACGG
>NW_007099290.1:0-658 GCF_000164805.1 Carlito syrichta | reverse complement strand
GAGTTGGAATCTCACTCTGTCACCCAGGCTGGAGTGCAGTGGCATGCTGCTCACAGCCACCACAGCCTTGACCTGCTGGGCTCAAGTGACCCTTCCGCCTCAGCCTTCCAAGTAGCTGGAACTACAGGCATGTGCCACCAGGATCCGCTAATTTTTTGATTTTTTGTAGAGATGAGGTCACGCATGTTGCTCAGGCTAGTCTTGAACCTGTGGGCTCTGGCAATCCTCTCACCTCAGCCTCCCAAAGTGCTGGGATTATAGGCGTGAGTCATAGCGCCTGGCCAAGGACTGAGTTTGGACTTGATGTAACAAAAATAATTAGCAGGATTCTGGGGGGACCTGTCATCTCGGAAATTGTATCTGGGGAAATAGGACAAGCAGTTTTGTGATTGGTGGACTGCAGCACAGAGAGGCTGGAGCAGGAGAAACAAACAGAGGACAGCTGGGAGCTAGATGTGAGGGACTGAGCACCTGGAGTGGGTTGGTAACAATTGTTCTGAAAGGGAAGAGTGATTAAGGAATCGACATGATTCTGTGAATATGTAACCATACCCCAAAACGATCCCTCACCCGGTATCTTGGATATACAAAGTAGGCAAGCCATTTAGAAGACTGGTGATGGATGAGACTTGGCAGCATGAGTGAGAGTGTCAATTTG
>NW_007099289.1:0-414 GCF_000164805.1 Carlito syrichta | reverse complement strand
CATATCTTAAGGAGGTGCTGATCAGAGGCTCTCAGCTCCAGAGGAGGGAACTCCCAACACTCTACTCCACCCCAGCCTGCTGGTGGCACCCCAGATCCAGCGCCCAGCTGTGCAGCTGATCCCCAGTGCCTCCCACGCCACCATGGCCCATCATAATGGATTACTCAGGGACCCAGACAAGTGGAGAGAAAAGATCCATGAAAGAGAAGCTGCCACCTCAGCCATTCTCCAGGCAGAGATTTGCATCACCCACCTACCTATGAGCAGCCTCCACCTTGGTTCCTAAGGTAATGTCACTAAATAGGAGACAAAGCCCCTCCCCTGTGCTAAATAAGACAAAGGCAACTAAGCATTGCAGACCTCCCAGGCAGCAGGCTAAAAGAACAAACCCAAGCTGTGAGTAAATCTAGCTGC
>NW_007099288.1:0-465 GCF_000164805.1 Carlito syrichta | reverse complement strand
TGGAGAGAATGTGGCAAAAAGGGAACACTTCTACACTGTTGGTGGGAATGTAAACTAGTATAGCCTCTGTGAAAAACAGTGTGGCAATTCCTAAAAGTTCTAAAAATCAACCTTCCATATGACCCTGCACCCCCTGCTGGGAATATACCTGGAAGAACTCAAATTACTCTATAAAAAAGATACCTGCACACATATGTTTATCGCAGTCTTGTTCACAATAGCAAGAACATGGAACTAACCTTGCTACCCACCAAAAGAGGACTGGATTAAAAAAATGTGGTACATATACACAATGGACTATTATGTAGCCATAATGAAGTACAAAATCATGAACTTCACAGCCACCTGGATGAACTTAGAGTATATAAACTGAGTGATCTTTCACAGAAACAAAGAACTGAATATCACATGTTCTCACTCCTAAGTAGACTTTGAACAACTATTGGTAATACTATAACAAAAGGA
>NW_007099287.1:0-401 GCF_000164805.1 Carlito syrichta | reverse complement strand
AGCTGTAACTACAGGCGTGTGCCACCACGCCTGGCTAATTTTTTGATTTATTGTAGAGTCGAGGTCTCTCCATGTTGCCTAGGCTGGTCTTGAACCCTTGAACTCAGGCAATCTTCTCACCTCAGCCTCCCAAAGTGCTAGGATTATAGGCGTGAGCCACCACACCTGGCCACCTTGAGTAATTTGTAAATATTTATTGAGTGAATAATATGTTTCTCTCCTTGTATTGGCTGCTAGAAGTTCAGGTCAATTTGTAGTCTATTTTTAACAAAGTGCATCTTAGATATAAGCTTCCTCCTGACTTTAGTTTACATTTCTATTTCTGTTTTCCTTTTCCCTTGATTTAATCTCCTCATTTTAATTTTGAATTTTTTTTTTTTTTGAGTTGGAGTCTCACTCTG
>NW_007099286.1:178708-274763 GCF_000164805.1 Carlito syrichta | reverse complement strand
TCTAGGTAGGCCTCTGAGGTAGTCACTCATCTCTTGAAGGTTTGTCTGTCTTTTTAGCTTATTTTCTGTGTTTTTAAGAGTTTGGGTTATTTCTATATTTAGGTCCTCAAGCTCTGAGATTCTTTCTTCTGCTTGGGTAATTCTGCTTTCCATGCTTATCAATTTGTTATTTATTTCATTCACAGTATTCTTTATTACTGTTATCTCAGATATCAGCTCCTTCCTAGTTTCTTCTTGTGTCTCCTCAATTCTTTTTAGTCTCTCCATTATTGTTTTGATATCTACATTTGCATTTTGAGACCCTTCATTCTGGGGACTTTTCATTGTTTGTATTCCAAAGTCAATTTTCTCAGTGTCTGCTCTCCCAGGCGTCTGGGAGAGACCCATACTCTTCTTTTGGTTTTTCTTCATTTCTGTAGATTTTTCTCCCTTTACCCCTTTCCCTCCCCCTCTTCAATTCTGTTTTTGAAGGAAGGTGGGGTTGCTTTTATTTCTCTTCTGCAATGACCTGTTCTTCCTTATGAGGGTCTTCTGGTTTTGTTCACTTTTCCCTCTGCTTTACAGTCTGTCTATTCAGCAGTTTGCAGTCTTGGTCCGTTCAGAGAATCTCACCAGTTCACCTATGCCGTCGCCATCTTGCCCCGTCTCCCTACAGTCTTTTTTTGTTCCGCTCGCGGTGAACGTTTCGAGGCGGCGGAGCTCCACGGTGGCTTGAGATCGAGGGTGGGGGCGCGACGGGACGGCCCAGCGGGGCCCGCGCGAGGAGAGGGCTCCGGGCTGGAAAGGGGCGCGCGCAGCGCCGGGCTGCAGGCGTCCCGCCGGCGCGGGCTGGAGGCTCTACCCGCAATTTCGTGTAGGGTCCACGTCCAGAAGTGGCCTCACCGGAGTTCCTCTCGTGTCCTCAGGGCACCAACACCGCAGGGTCCGCTGCGCTGGAAGCCCTGCTCGGCGGTCCGCTGCAGCGCGGGGGGACCAGCTCCGCGTTCTTCCGAGGCCCGGAGGCCCGGCCTCGTGGTCCTCGTCAGCGCGGGGGGCCCAACTCCGCGATCCTCGGCGGGGCGAGGAGGTCCGGCCCGCGGTCGGTGACCGCGCGGGCGTCCGGTCTCCTCTGTCGGCGGCGGGGTGGGAGGCCCGGAGGCGCGGGCGGCCGCGAGCGGTTTCTATTATTTATAAATCACACAGTCTGAGATATTTGATTATAGCACCATGAATGCACTAAGATATCCAGGTTAAGACTTTAACATGGTACATAACAAGCTTTTGATAAATGTTCACTTTCATTACTATTGTTTTTCTTATTCCTGTTCTTGAATTGTTAAAATTAAAGAATCATGAATTAAGGAAACAGGTATCCTAACCAAATGGTTTGCTCTTTGGGTTGGAAATTTCATTCAATTATCTAAACCCTTCTTCCCATACTGTCTTTGTTGAACACAACTTGCATGGCTTTGGCACACCCCATAGAAAGCCCTGCCCTGGTCTTCTGACATCCCTGGGCTCCCTGGAGTGAGAGAAAAGCAGAAAGCTCAAGGCAGGTGAAAAGATTGCCATTGAGGATTGGAAGAGGAGTGGCTGGAAAGAAAATGGAATTGGCCTAGAAGACAGACACACATACAAATAACAAAAACATAAAGGGGAGCATGGAGAGTTCTTTAAAAAGTTCACATGCCCTGTGAGAAACCTTCAAAGGCGAGAAGAATGAGCTAACCCTTCAGGCCCTTTGAAGTACTTGCATGAACAGTGGAATCCGTTTGTCCACTCCTTCTTCAAATCCCACTGAATTGAGGACCCCATCAATGGCATGCTTTAGACTGGGTGTGCCCGAAAAGCCAAGTGCCCAGGCATTGCAGAAAATTCTCTCACCGTTTAACAAGGAATGCCTGGAATATTCAGGCTGAGAAGTATTTCTTAATTTCCTGTGCAATCTGAAGGCATTATCCAAGGGTTATTTTTGTTTTGTTTTATTCAGAAGTAGGGTTGCTGGAGCATTCCTCTTGGACATGTTCAGATTTGAATTAATTAGAATTCCTGTACAGTTTTCTTCAGTTATAATTATAGCTTAATTTGATTGCTTAATAGCTCTGGTTTTCGTAATGTTTAGCACCTGTTGTAAATTGCACAAGATAAATCACCTTCTACCTTCCACAGTGTTTATGCCTAACTTTTGCCTTTTCCCTTTCAGCTGGTGGGCTTGTGACAACAGCCACTGGGTTGCTCATCCCTGCCCTTTCCGCCCAAGAACTCTCTTTGCAAGGCTATTTAACCAGAGAAGAAGTGACTTTTACTTAAATGCCTCCTTAAGACTGTTAGGTTTTTTTTTTTTTAAGGGGAAAAAATTGAGAAGGAAAAAAAAAGAGTATTTCAGATGCTATAAACTCGGAAGACTGACCTCTGGTATTATGTAGACTTCCACTTAAGGGTCACCTTTTTGATGCACTGGGTGTGCAGAGTATTTTTTTCCCTCCTTTCCTTTCTAGGATTATTAGACAGCAGTGGAAGCCCTGCATCATTAATTGATTTCTCCCATGCATTGTGCTATGATACAATTTTTCAAGGCTGTGCATAATTGTGTTCTCTGTGCCAGCGTTCTGTGTTCTGTCCTTGTCATATTGTCATTGAAGGCTGTTTCCACCCTCTGTAATTGGAGATGTTCTACTTTTGGACAAAGGTGTGGGGGCAGCTCAGGGGAACAGCGCTGACATTTACTTCATCAATTTATTTTTATTGTTCCTACATTTATTGCAGCTATAACAGCCCTTTAATAGTTATATCTCCTCCCTGTAGGGTATTCTGGTATTTGAAATTTTTTTAACTCATTTGTTCTCATAGATAACAGTAAAGTGCATTTCAGGATAACCTTTAGGTTTCAATCTCCTCTCTTCTTTTGGCTCTGAGGCAGTCTTCGCTTTAAACTTTTACTGCATTGCCAGTCTAAAGGCCAGAGCGCCAAGTTCATTCTAGCACTGGAGGAACCACAAATTAGTGGTCCTGAAAATTTCAGGGAGGTTAGTCCTAAACCAAGAGTGCAGCTATTACCGTAATTCAAAACTGGTCATCCTTTTAATAGGGGGGTGGGGGTAGGGGGACTAAAAGAAGGTGGGCAGGAAGGGGAGAAAGTGAGGGGCAATGAGAGAGAATCCCAGTAAATACTAACTGGGTCTCACGTTACAATCCTGGTCAAATAAGGACTGTAATTAAATCTTTATGACCAACGAACCAATTCTGAGTCTCTGCCCTTCAAGGCCAAAGACATGGGATACAATTAAGAGGCAACTGCACTTAGATTTACTGTTCTTCTCGTCTTTAGACACCGTGACCATCCCGTTGGGGAGCCCAAGCCCAGGCTCATATCCCTCTAAAAATGTTGTCTTAGCGTAGCCTTGAAAATAAGTTCTTACCTGAAAACCTAATTTGTTTGTTTTCTTTTTTATTTTATACCAGCCCTGGAGAAAAAACAAATACCAGTTTTATTCACTTTTCTACCACCATCTCTGTGGTAGAGAAAACATTCATGTGGGCAAGAAATATTCCTAGGCTTATTTTTAAGGCCACAACACTAAGCCATTGTCAAACAGTAGTACTCCAATTGCCAGTTTTAAACTAGTAATTTCCTCTGAATGTTATCTAGGCACACCTCAAATGGAATTTCATTCTTGTTTTGATTCCGTCCCACCCCCATTTCTCCGACGGAATCATTATCACACCCTCTCTTTCTAGCAATGTCATCAAAATCTACCAGAAATTATTGCCTGCATCTCATCGGAGAGGGCCAAGTACCTAGTCTACTATCATAACACCAGATAATCAGCCAAGAAAAATGGCTTCAAATTCTATGGTGGGTTTCTCTTCCCACATCTCACATGAGCACCTGGTGTCTTTCTCTTCCCACATCTCACATGAGCAGCCACTGTGAAATATTTCTTATGTGTCCCCATTGCCACCATTAATAAAAAGTAGGGCTGTTTTCTAATCTAATAAACTCTCAAGGCCTCCATTACAGAAGAATGGATCTAGCAAGTCATTGATGAGAGCAGGCAGTGATTGAATGGTCAAGGCAGTGGCCTTGGTCCTTATGACTAGATTCCCTCACTGGAGTAGTGAAGGGTGACTTCAGGCCTCGAACATCCTGCTAAGTGCTTCTATAGCCAGAGAAATCTCTCCTTCAGTGGCTTTTGGAATGGGAACTGTGGAGTGGGAACCCTTGTCCCTTCTTCTAATGCACCCCACACCTTATGCCCTTTTCATTCTCTACCACCATCATTTTTACTGCACAAGGACACTTTTCAGAAGACTGTCTTCTACTGCCATGTTGATATATCAACTAAAACTTCAGAAAGGGAAACTATCAGATGAAGAGAGAAATCAAGCCTACCTCCATCCTGGAATCCTAGCTTGGGCAGGGAAGCTATGCAAGTGAACAGCTCCAGGCCTTGGCTTCCCCACAGAGCTACACAAAACCACCCCAAAATGATGCTGCCAGATTTCTGATGAGGGTAGGATGTTTGGAGCCTCAGACGGGATTTTTTTTAATTATTATTATTCCGGTAGAACTTTATCCCTGGATAGTTACAGAAAGATACCACCAGCAGGGCATTAATCCAGATGAAAATATTTTAATGTTTCCCCATTATAGATCTGGCTCAAAGTTCCGGGTCTTGCTTAGTCAGGTTCCTGACTTGTTTCCTCATCTTTGAAGACTTACAAAGGAAAGTCATGATGGGCACATACACAGCAGGCTGAGCCCTGATGCACTTGGAGAATATGCCAATTGCCCTGGTTTAGCTGTGGGAAGCTGACCTTCCAACTTTTCTGCCTGATGGCAAGAGTCATTCTGCACCGTCGTCAACTGAATCGTGGGTGTAATTTAGAGCCACTAACCAGCTGCAATTTTCACTACACAAAGGCAACTTATTTTCAAAGCTTGAGATTAGAGTTGCTGGGATCTAAATGACTAAAATCGCTCAAAGTCCATTTTGGTTAATTTTGCCTTTAAATATGTATATGTCTGTCTTTTAATCAAGTCAAGATGCAGGCCACAATTAATATGAGGTAAGGTTGACAGTCACGGCGTTCTAATGAGAAAGAAGACCTTCCAAAAGGGGAGGAGTGTCTTTGGACTCAGAGAAGAGCCCTGAAGGTCAGGGGGAGTCAGCTTCCTAGGCAAATGGTCCATGATGGCGTGGAAGAGAATAGGAAAAGACAGGGAGAGTGCTGTGCACCATGCCTTCAGCTCTGAAAGTGTGACACCAGCAATAGGGCAGAGCAGGGTCAGGTAGAGGGGAAGCCACCTGAACTAGGAAGGGAAGGAGAAAGAGACCCGCAAATGAAAGGCCTGGTCACATTGTTCTCCAGCCAGCTGTTGGGCAACCCTTGGTTAGAGTACGAGGAAGGAAAGGAAAAGCCGCACCAACTGGTGAGAAACCTTCCATGCCAACCCAACTCCTTCAAATGATGTGCCAGGCAGAACTGGAGTCTAAGACGGGTAACAAAGTGAGAGATACCCAAGGCTGAGTTCCTCTCATGCCCCCACTTCAAAGCACACATCATTATGGGTCCAGGCAAGGCTCCTTCGCTGCATCTTTCATTCCTCCCTTTATTTTTCTTCTTCACTCTCCACCCCATTCACTGCACTAAGCACCCACTCTATTTCAGCTTTCATCTTATACGAGGGGGATCTTCCCTCAAAAATGAATTATTTTTGGAGGGTGGGCTTCCCCCACCAGGCAAGCGTTCTAGGAACCCATCGGCATCAGTGTACCAGCTAACGTTGTTGTAAGAGGCTATACTTAGCTTCGATGAATTTTTTTTTTGGAGACTCTTTCAACGCATTTGCCCATTTCACGATGGGTAATTCAAGAGCACATGTGCCCACACCATGCTGAGTGTTCAGCAGTTTTTGACTGAAAATGACATGACCCTCATGCCCTACCCTCTCTTTTCACCTGATCAACTTTTTTTGCGTTTCCCTAGATGAAAAAAAAAGTCCTCAAAGGGGCATTTTGCTGATGTGGATGAAGTGAAACTAAAAAATGGCAGAAGCACTAAAAGACATCATAATTGATTCATTCAAAAACTGTTTGGAGCAGTAGAGAAAGCATCTTAGTAAGTGTAGTGCATCAAACAGAGAAGACTTTGAAGGTGACTGAAGTTTTGACATGTAAAAATAAATGCTCAATTTTTTATAAATAAATTCTAGGTTTCTTTGAGTCCCCCTCATATCCATGGATTCTCTGGGATTGATTCAGGTGATGCCATGTTCATTTGCCATTTGGTTTTTCAGATTGCCCTTGAGCCTTTTTTCTAATTTGTTGAGGCCTGCCCTAACAGAGAGTCTTGCAGAGATCAAGGATTTTATATTTGTTGATCTGATAAAGGAACCACAATGGTGGATTTCAAGGACTACTTTAAAACATATACATGGCTGTGCACATAATTTTGTGAATGGTGCCCTCTGGATTTGTAGAATGAACAACCTGTGCAACTGAACTTGGTGGTGCTGCTAAAATATTTTCTGAAATTCACTGCTATTGATATTGCTAGTGTTGTGTTGGCATTAATGCAATTATTTTTAATTTCAGACTTTTTTTAATTTTGAAGGTAAAACATGCTTGTTATTAACAAAACTAAAAGAGTTCACAAGAGCATAAAGTTAAAAGCCAAAGCCACCCTCTTCTCTTACAAGAACCCCTCCAGTCCCACTCCCACAGGTAAACACTATTAACTCTTCCTCGTATGTATATTATTCCAAAACTGTGTTAAACACATCCAGGAATGTATTACATACAAATATTTGTATACAAGAGAGGTAATATTATATATACTGTCTTACTACTTGTCTCTCCTAACAACACATTTTGGACACATTTCTATAAAAATATAGAAGGCCTATTTCATTCCTTTTAGCAGCTTTTCTAGAATTTCATTGTATCAAAGCACCATTATTTATTTAACTATTCCTTTTAGGTTGTTTCCAATTTTTGCTATTATAAGCAACATAGTGATAAACCTTCATTTCTAAAAGTGTGGCAATATATACGTACACAGGTATACACAAGTATATGTAGGATGAATTATTAGAAATGGCATTGCCAATTCAACAGATTTTGAATTTTGACAGATATTATTAAACTTCTTTTAAAAAATACCAATTTACATGAAAGTATGTTACTTAATAAGCAAGTCACATTATACGTTATGAAACTCTGGAAACTTTGCCAATTAGATCAGTGAAAATAATATATGGTTTAATCTGCTTGGCTAAAACTGTATGATAATATCTTGTATATTTGTTGCCCACTTATATGTCTTTTTCTTTGAAATATCTATTCATGAGATTTGTCTATTTTCCTCTGCTATATTTGTCTTTTTATTGATTGATTTATTGAGTGTTCCTTGTATAATAAGAAAATACATGTTACAAAGGTTTTCCCGTTAGTTTTTTTTTTTTCACTTTGTTTATGGTGTTTTTTTGCTGCATAGAACCAGTTAGCCATGTTTCATTTTCTATTTTTATAATATTCTGCCATATGGAAGTTACAGACTTTATGTTATCAAATTAATCAGTTTTCTTTTATAGCTTTCATAGTTTCATGTCTTGCTTAGAAATGCCTGCTCTGCTTGAATATCATTAAAATTTTCATTTACTTTTTTGTGATAATGGCAAATACTTTCATGAATTACTTTATCTTTTTATGTCTAGAGATTTAGATTAATTTATTTTCAAAGTGACTTACCAGCTGTCTCAACACTATTTATTAAATAATATATCAATCATCTATTGATTTGCAATGCCACCATCATTTAATAAAGTCCTGTATATGGCTGGCTATATTTCTTGACTTTATATTTTGTTCCATTGCCTTTTCTTTTTCCTGAACTAGTACCATACCATTTTAATACTATAGCTTTGCAATGTAGTTTTGGTTAAAGTGTTTTTCTTTAAAAAAAAAAAAATGAGTTTATAAAAAGCACAAAACTGTCAGAACATTATCACAGACCGCAGATATTATTCTTTCATGAAGGATATTTATTAAAAGAGTTTGAGTTGTTTTTTAAAAGAAAAGTATGAAAGGTATTAACCAAAAAATATTTTACAAAAATTTAATAAATTAATAACTGGAAGAATGGACAGAAAAAGGCAGAGACCACAACCTAAAGGAATTATTTCAATAAGAAGCTGCCCCACCACACATATCAAAGAAATGGAAGGCAACACTGTGGGTTTGAGTGATCAGAGAAGGCTTCTCGGGGTAGTGATGGTGATGGACTGATATAAATAGCACTCACACAGCCCTTGAACTGTCATAAGTGGGAGGGGTCCCTTTCCCCCGGTGATCTACACACGCACTATACATTTATTGCTAATAATAAAAACTGACATTTATTGAGCACTTACTGTTTTCCAGACACTGCTCTAAATGTGTTACCTGCAATGACTCAAAGTTAAGACAACCCTACAAATTAAGTACTTACTCTCATTAAGCCTGTTTTATAGATTAACTGAGCCACGTGCCCAGTGTTCCCTGACTACCAAGTGGTGGAGCAGAATGTTCATAATCATTCCACTGTAGTCTCCAAAACCAGAGAGGGGACTTGATTCAATGCACCACCTCTGCCTGAAGTCTTCCCCCAGATGACAAAACTATTAACAGCACAGCCAGGCACCCCATGTCCAGGTTGCAGATGCACATGCTTCCTGAAGAGCCCAAGCTTCCTGAAGGTCCGAAGGCCCCTGGAATGCTGGGCCCCTGGCCAGAGCGTGCAGTTGACTCCCCTCAGCGCTCACAGCTCCTCTCCCACAGGGGAGGCCCACAGTTCACACTCCTGCTCACTCTTGGGGCCTCCAGTGCAATCTGGTCACCTGGGTGACCCCTTCCCACCTGGGACCAGGGTGGCCTCTGTCTGACCTCATCCCAGGCTGACAGCTGGTGTCGCACTCACCCAGACAGCCGGCGCTCCAGGCCGGACGGAGTATTGTCTCCTGGCCTGCCTTACAAATCGGAGAGAGAGAGAGGAGCCCACTCCTGTTCAGCCATGGCCTCAGAGGGGGGCAGGTCCCTCAAATGAAGGAGATAGGATGAAACAAAATGCCAGCTGCAAGTATTTCTGACTTTCAGAGAAAAGCAGGGCCCATGGCCTCCTGAAGTCCGGTGCCAGGAATTGTTGGAAACAAAAGGCCTCTGGTAGGCAGGGTCAGGCGAGAGCACAAAGCCCCATTGTTAGGCTACACCAGTGGTTTTTCCAACTTTTCTTTTTAAGCCACGGAACCGTTTGTAACCCCTCAGCCATGCCCTCGACGTCTGGAAGCGCTTTCAGGTGGAGCCTGTTACCAGGAAGCAAACAATGGTGCTCTGAGTCCACCGCAAGCAGACACGGCATTGAGACAACGGTGCAAAATGTCAATTTTCCCATCGAGTCGCCTTTCATCCCTGACAGAGGCTGTCTCGAACGGGCGTCTGGGAGTCCCTTCCCTGTGATCCCCCTCGTTCCTCTCTCTACCCCCCTGAACATGAAAACTGGAGAGGTCCGGGTGACCCTTGCTCCCGGCTCCATTCTGGAAGGGCAAGTCCAGGCCCTTACCCTACCCATCGTAGTCTTTCAGATTCCTCACAACCAAATAAACCCACCTTTTCCTAACACTGACAATGTCTCAATGGCAGCCTGGTCATGAAGTGTGGTACTAATAAATCTCTGCCTCTTCTCAATCATTCTCTCTCTATTAGGGGGAAGGAAGAAAAGGACAGAGAGAGACAAGGAGACGGAAATCCTGACCCTGACCCATCATTTTTTCCAAGCACATCTGATGCAGAAAGCAGGTACTCTAATAGTACTCTGGTCCAAGCAGGGGCGGGGGCCTGGTACTGGCCTGGTGACCCCAGCATTACCACCTCACAGAAACTGATCTACAGCCCATGAACCTGCATAAAGCTGGGTACATTCACTCTGAGAATTCATCTAAGTTCTCAGCCCCAAAGTCTGCCCACTGGACCAGAAAGCGCCATAAAACAGAGATTCTTTATATATGGGGAGTCAAAAACTCTTTGGAACTAGGATAAAAGTGAAATGGCATCTGATTTCAAGAGATGCCATTTCATCCACATTTGGCATCTGATTTCAAGAGATGCATGAACCTTCTGCAAATTCAAGGACCTCAGGTTAAGAAGCTCAGGCCCAGTTGTAGAGTTATCCTCTACCATTTTAGAGTCTATTCCAGAGATAGCTAGATTCTCATTAAGCCTATTTTCTATTTTGGGTTCACAACCAAACTACACCTTCCAGTTTCTCTGCAGATGAGGATATATGACTGATTCTTGCCAATGAATGTGAGCAGAAGTGACATGTCTGTTATGGTTGGAAGTAGTTAACAAAAAGTGCACCTTCTCCACACTCTCTCTTCTGTGGCCTGCCAATTGGATGACTCCAGGGATACTTTCAAGTCACACATTAAAGATGATACTCATAAAACCTTCGCCTAGAAGGATCTTAGGTCCCTAAATGACAACACGGAACAGAAACACTTCTCCCCCCAGCCCATCCACAAAGGACTGTGACATAAGCCAGAAATAAAGCTTTATTGTGGTATGTCACTCTCCTAACTCAGAAATGGGGCCAACGAGTGGAACCAGAGGCAGAGGCACCATTCCCATGGAAAGTCCCCAGACACTCCCTTCCCTTCTGATGCCAAAGACTGAATGGATGATGGCAGAGTGCTGGACTCCTGACAAGACTAGCAGGCCCCTAGAAGCCAATCTTGAGGATCCAGGCCCACGACTGACCAATCTCGGTGAAAGCTGGTTTCCTTTCAGTGTGTCTGAGGCCTGGCTCATGTGTGTGAAAGCTATCTCATGTGATAGCTGCAATGGCCAGCAGGAGTCCAGGTTAGATGTAATCTATTCCTAACGGGAGCTGGAATCTGTGGTCTACAGGGCTGCAGTCCACAGTGCAGCCACCAGTCAAATCTGGCATCTCAGGACTGACTAGTTTTCCAGGGGGCTAAGCCTTTGCATGTTCACTCACTTGCCAGGGGGAGTCAGGTGACAAGGAGAGGAGCTTTCCCTGTTTCCCTGGAGGCTCTGTTAGGAGCTCACACAGGGCAATGCTCCTTCTCCACTCCAGTTCCTCAAAGAGGTCAGGAAGAGAACCATAGCTAAGCCCATCCATGCATCTCTCTGCCATTGGCCACTTGAATGCTCAAGGTGACCTCAGTAGCCTAACAATGGCCAACATGACTGAACATGTACTCCACGCTGAGCTTTGCACTGAGCTCTTTGCGTCCAGGACCTCATTTGAGCTTCTCACCTCAACTCAGAAGAAGATGCTAGTTCTGCAAGTTCTGGCTCCACTTTAACTTTGACCCAGAGAAGTTAAGTACCTGTCCCCAGATCACACAGCTAGAAAGAGCACCCATTCTAATACTTCTAACTTGTCATGACTTTCCCAACTTCTCAAGTCGCCTTTACAAAGACAGACACCCCCAGGTAGAATCACATCTGAAGGCTTTACTAGTTATCACCTTGTTACTACCTGGAAAAAAGAACAGGTCTCAAGTCATGGGCACTGATGGAAGGAAAGGGTTCCTGGTTGCAGAAGCAGGAGGCCAGAAGGCAGATCCTGCCCTCCTTTCCCTTGGCTAAGAGCTGGCCTAGCGCTGATGTTCAGAAGCATCTCAGTCCATCTTGGCCTGAGCTGCTCTTCCCTGCACAATCCCACATGACCAAAATGGCTACAGCAGAGAGGGCAGAGAATTCAAATGCTCAGCCCAGACTGTAGGACACGTCTAGGGGGAGAGTGGAGAGGAACTCTGCACAGGCAACTCTCCCATCAACCCCACCCTACCCAGGAGGCCACCCTCACTATGGGGCAGGGAGCCTGGCCTCAGTCCAGAAGTCAGACTCGGAGTCAAGCAGCTTCTCCCAGATTCCGGTGCCGTGATTCTGGGAGGAATGCTTAGAATCTGCAGTTTGTAAAACTAGGGGTGCAGCGTGCAGTGGGGAGTGAGTTTGGCAAGTTGCTCCTTCATTGAGGCTTTTGGTTGAGTCAGGCGACTACCAATTCCAGCGGGAAACCAGACAAAAGACATCCCACATCAACGAGAGGCATCGACCAGGGACTGGACTCGCGTGTGGGCGTGGCTTGTTGTGGGGCGGGGCTTGTGTGGTAGGCGGGGCTTATTAGAGGAGGCGGAGCTTTGCGGGAATTGGCTTCCGACAGGGAATCACAGCCTCCCTCGCACGTCTGTCGTGCCTGTTTCTTAGCGCTGCTTGGAAGCTTTGGGCATTTTGCGTCTTTAAATCCATTTCGCATGTTATCACACGTTCCTTTATGCAGGTTTTAAAAATCTATAATTTATGAAAGCTGTCGTTCGATAGGGTCTTTACTCTCCCCGGCTGGAACTTTTTCTAACGTACTTCTCAGTAGGCAGCGACTCACTCCCCTTTGATTACCATGTGATTAGTTTGTTCAACTGATGGCCTTTCTTCTCTAAGATACTCATTGTGTCTTCTGCCTCCTATGCAGTTCTTAAGAATTTAAATGAGCCATTTTATTTCTTCCTCCAAGCCGGAATCTGCACGCCCGGCCCCACCCTTCGGCCTCCCCTTTTAGTGCGCCTAATAAATAGCGGCACCGTTTCCGAGGGCCTCCTCTAATGGCGAATTTTATGTTGTTTCTGACATTGTTTGTTGTGCTTCCCACAAGACCGAATGCTGCTAAAGATTGAGAGACAGTGACATAAATGTCAGGGAAACGCCTCGGCAGTGTCAAGCCTAATTAGACGCTTGCACTTGGGGGACAGCCACGAATACCATAAAACTCAGAGCTCGCCCTCTCTCAGCACATGCCTGGAGTCTGGCAGATGGGGCAGGGCAGAAGAGAAGGCCCAGGAACAGGATAAAAGGGGAGGGAGAACAGTTTCACTGGGATACTGAACTCGATTTTGATGCATCCTCTTGTTCCTTTTAGGTCAAGCTTGTCCTGGAAGTACCCACAGGCAAAGCCATTTTATGCAACAGGCGCTGTCGGCGCAGTGCCTAGGGGATGTGGGCTTGTCAAGGGCCAAGAAAATGTTTGAGATGAAAAAAAAATTTGGCTCCAAATCACAAAACAGAATCTGTGAAACCAAAATGATCACTAAAGTCATAATTAACAGAGCAAACTATTAAAATTATTTTACATTGTATGGCAAAAAATATGTGCACACGCGCACACACACATATAATGAGATGTACATACATTTTCAAGATTAATGTAGTATGGGGTGAGGCGTCCAAAAGTAAGAGTGGCTTCGGCCCTAAAATAGCCCTGTCTACTGATTTCCATGTGTCCAGGTGGGTGGATTACACACAAATTGTATCTCTAATATTCCACTTCTTCAGCACCATGCCAGGCACATTGAGGGAACAAGAGAAACAATCTTCAAAGCTATGAGAATCCATTTGAGAAGATATAACTAATCAATGAAGAACAATTCAGTTATTCACTCAGTATTTGTAGCGCACCTGTTATGTGCAATATTCTCCATATTGAAAATAAACCAGTGAACAAAAGATACAAAAATTCCTACTCTTGTGGAGTTACAAGTCCTGTGAACAATGCCATAAGGAAGAAATAAGTGCAACTGAATTACCAATGGAAAAAACTGCTAAGTGAGCATTTTTGACAGAGCAATGTGAGAGGTGGAGGAGATGGCATTGCCCCCGGGGGCAAGGACAACTCCATGCTGGAGGAAGGGTGGAAGGTGTGAGGTAGGTCTGGTGACTCGGTCACTTACTCTGCAGCTCAAGTTCCTCTACTGATGTGTACAGAGAAGCAAAAGGTCTGTTTTTGCCCACAGAAAGATAATATATACATGGATGAGATCGTGTGTATGAAAAGGCACGCTGTAAACTCGCAAGTGCGATGTGAATTATATGTCTTATTATGTACGTGACACATTCTGTTTATGCACCTGAGTCAAGATACTGGAGTCATTGTGGAGAAAATTCATGTTCAATCATTTTCTACTCTCAATCTTTTTTTTTTTTGCCCAGATATTTCTCTGCTAAGTTGAGCCAGTTTATACATAAATATCCCAAATCCTCTTTGGTCACACTTTGGAATCCCACTGAGAACAGGAGTCATCTCAAAACAGCATTCAAAGAAAGACAAAACCATGTGAGACTTTATCCAAAGGGGCTAAAGGGAGGAGAGGAGTTTGAATGGTAGATGACTGACCACCTATCAAGAGCATCCAAAGCATGGATTCTGAGGTGTGACCCAAGGCCTAGATTCCCAAAACCATGTGCATTTTGGCAAGACAAAGTGTGTGTTTCCCTCAGTAATGTGGCAAGTTTACACTGTTCCAAAGAGCTGGAGCTTCATGATCACTTATGGTTCAAAATAAGCCCATGACATAAATCAAATAAGTATTATTCATCCCTATTTGACAGATGAGGAAGGCGAGACAAAGCAGTCTCAGGTGAGTTGCCCAAGGTCATGCTGACTGGCCATAATAAAGAAACTCGAGTTTCCTGGCATTCCAGAGAGTTCCTTTCTTTTTTTATTATTATTACTACTGTTTTTTTTTTTATTTTAAAAATGTGGGGTACAATTCAGGATTTAGGTGGACAAGTAGTCATCATATAGGTAAAGCTTGGCCTCCCTTTGGTCCCCACTTTGCCTGGTTTGAGATCAGGTCAGAGAGTTCCTTTCACCATGCCTCTCACTATTGCTCTGATGCCAAGAGTTGCCAGAGACCCTCCTCCTTAGACAATAGGGATAGAGTCTGGAAAAGGAAAGATCTGGAGAGAAGCATCATTGACTCCTTTAGGGGACAGAAAGAAAAAGGGGATCTAGTACCTAAAAAAGAACAAGCAAACAAAACATTAACAAGGCGTATGCAAGCTTTCTCCTCATAATACTGAGTGAATATATACTCGCTAATACATCTCAGTGGTAAAGAGAAAAATAGCTAGTCCCACAGAGCAGGGAGATCCCCCAAGGAGAAATGCTGAAGCCATGGGCTCATTTGCATTTTCAGCAGCAAGGTGGGGGAGGCTGCAGGGGCAGGAGCCTTCAAGAAGGACGCTGCTAAAACTTCAGTCCAACCTCACCAAATTAGAAAGACAATTCCCTCAGTGTGTGTGTTTTTGTTGTTGCTTTTGTTTTGCTTTGTTTATTGGAGTTGGGAACTCACTCTGCTGCCCAGGCTAAAGTGCAGTGTCACAGTCACGGCTTACTACAGCCTCAACTTCTTGGGCTCAAGCTATCCTTCCACCTCAGCCTCCCAAGTAGCTGGGACTACAGGCCCATGCCACCATGCCCAGTTAATTTTTTACTTTTTTTGTAGAGGTGAGGTCTTGCTATGTTGCTCAGGCTGGTCTCCAGCTCCTGGGCTCCAGCAATCTTCCTGCCTCAGTCTGCCAAAGTGCTGGGATTACAGGTGTGAGCCACCACACACAATCCTTTTGGAGTGTTTTTAATCCCATAGTATTTGTCTTAGAACGAGGGGTCCTGAGAACAAGGAGCATGAGGGAAAATCTTTATTTCTTTATTATTTGTAATTAGTATATTACAATGTATTTATAGCACACAGCTCTTACCAACTTTAGCTGAGGGAACAGTTTTTGAGAGTGTGTGGAAAACTGGAGAAAGGCAGGAAACTACTAGGGAACCCATTGCAAGAGCAAAAGATAGGAGAGGGAAGATTCTAACGATTAAGCCATCCTCACCTCAGCCCACCCTGTCTCTGACCACTGGCAAGATGAGCTGAACCTGGACAGGGAGGGAACAAACAGGAAACCAGGAGTGTGGGGAGGATACTCAGGAAATGGAGACCTCCTCAGACTGTGAAAACCCACGCTGGCCTTGCAAGCTTTGGCAACCCTCCCACCATGGGTCACCCAGACACAGGACCTTCCCCAGGGGCTGGAATCCAGAGGGGAAGACAGACATGCCAAAGGCAATTACACTGTGCGGTGAGCAGCACAAGCTGACCATTGGCACGAAGCAGGGTCTCAGCAAAGCAGTGGTAACAACAGAAGAGAGAGGGGAAGATTCTTGAAAGAATTTTACTCTGGGTGTTTCTTCAAAAAAATGTGAAACAGCAAAAGTTCTGAATTTTGTTGACCTCCCTTATAGTATGTGGTTGAAAACATGGATCCTCGAACAAGTCTGCCTATATTTAAAGCCAGCTTCTGTCATCAACTAGCTCTGGGATCTTACACAAGTAACTTTACCAGTCTGGGTCTCAGTTTTCTCCTCTATAAAATGGGCATAGCAGAGTATGCAATTATTGTGAGAATTAAATGAGTTTTAACATCTATAAAGCACCAGAGCCTGATACCATAGCAAGTGTTGGGTACATGTTAGCTATTATTACTATGACATGTGCAGTCTAATATTGTTTTCATTTCAGATAGCATATGAAGATACGGACACCTTAATTTCAGGTTTAGAGTCTCTACACATTTTTTTCTTTTTGAGTCAGAATCTCACTCCATTGCCCAGGCTAAAGTACAGTAGTATGATCAGGGCTCACCCTAGCCTCAACCTCCTGGGTTCAGGTGATCCTTTTGCCTCAGCTTCCCAGGTAGCTGGAACTACAGGTGTACACCATCACACCTAGCTAATTTTGGGGTTTTTTTTGTAGAGACAAGGTCTCCCAATGTTGCCCAGGTTGGCCTTAAACTCCTAGGCCCAAGCAATCTTCTCACCTCAGCCTCCCAAAGTGCTAGGATTACAGGCATGAGCCACCATGCCCAGCTGAGAGTCGCTAAAATTCTTACTATGGCCTGATGGCAACCACTATGGCAGAGGTCTCACTAGGGCAATGTGGTGAAAAGGCTCCCAGAAGGAACCCATCACTCAGACTGTAGGAGGGTGGTCCAGGAGGGCTTCCTATAGGAACCCTCGTAGGTAAGTCCTGAAAGGGTTATCCAGGTGAGAGGAAGAGAAGCAGTTTGTGTAGCTGCCAGAGGCAAGGAAAGGGAAGAAAACAAACATGATATGAATGTAGACAGCAGACCAAGACAGCAGGGCCACTGGTGAAGCAGCCACCAAGCCCAGGCGAGGGTCTGTGGCTTAACACCAAGCAGCAGCAGTGAGAATGAAGAAGTATGTCCAGCCTTAGGAAAGTCCCCCTAATTGAGCACTAACAGGACTTGACTGAGTGGTCATGAAGGTGAGGTGGAATGTTACTTCTTCCCATCTGTAGGCTTGGACAACTGCAAAGAAGTTGACACCCTTGGCTGAAATAGGACATACAAGAAAGGGAGATGAAACAGGGCAGGAGGTGAGAAGAGGAGGCGCCGGCAAGGAGCTCTGGTCATGGCGTCCATTGGGAACTGTTTATCTCTGAGACTTTCGTAAGACAGAGCTAAGTGTAAATGCTGTGAATGGATATACAGTGAAAATAATTAAGTCTCCAACAGCAATCCCTTATATTATACAGAATTCTTCTATGGAATAAATTGTTCCACATGGTTTTTACCACTCCTGTGAGATGAGAACTGGTATGACAACAATATATATTGAGCCAAGCATTTTGTATACATTCACTTGAATAATGTTTACACGAATCCTGAGAGGTACATTTTGTTAATAACCCATTTTACAGTTAAGGACACTGAGGTTTAGAACTAAAGATTAAGAAACTTGACAAAGCTCACACAGCTGGTGTGTAGCAAATCCACACGGTCTGTTTTCGTTTTTGAAAAACGCAGAAACTCAGGGTCGAATAGGACAAGGGCCATGCATGAGGTTACACAACCAGGAAGTTGTGAAGCCAGCTCTGGCACCCAAGTCTGCTACTTCAGGAGTCCTGTACTCTATGCCCCACCCCATGAATTCAGAAGTATGTAATTTGCACAGGGCAAGAGTAAGATTATTGGAGTAGGACCAACCAGTAGCCATGTTCGAACCATGTTCAGACAAGGCAAGAACTTTTTCTTTTCTTGCACAACCTCAGGAGCATAAGATACTTCACACCTGCCCACTGCTACTGCTCTGAGGATGAAGTTGATGCTGGAGCTGGGTGCTGCTGAGAGTGGAGCTCTTTCGGTGCTAATACTCGAGTTAAGACCCTAAGACCTTTGTGGTCCTAGAGTCCCTAGAGTTCTTGAGAACAAACTTGGGACCAAGCATTATTATCATTTTTTTTTTTTTTTTTGAGTCGGTGTCTCACTCTGTTGCCCAGGCTGGAGTGCAGTGGCACGCTCACGGCCACCGCAGCCTCAACCTGCTGGGCTCAAGTGATTCTTCTGCCTCAGCCTTCCAAGTAGCTGGAACTGCAGGCACATGCCACCATGCTTGGCTACTTTTTTTGATTTATTGTAGAGATTAGGTCTCACCAACTTCCCCAGGCTGGTCTTGAACCCCTGAGCTCAGGCAATTCTTTCACCTCAGCCTCCCAAAGTAATGGGATTATAGGCATGAGGCACCATGCTGGGCCTAGAGCATTATCTTTCCTTTCTAGATTATTCAAGAGAGGGGAACTTGGGTTGGAGTTGTGCTTTGTTCATTTATGCAATACATGTCACAATAACTGAGCAGCTACTACATGCCAGGCCCTGTGCTATGTACCCAGTACACAGTAAGGAACAAAACAGACACAATCCCTGCTCTTGTGGAGCTCACAATTCCAGATTCCAGTTATCCATGCCCAGTACTGGTTGCATGGTGAGTGAAGTATGGGTCTTGTCACCTGCAAGCTGCTCCGAGAAGCTGGCATCGGTGGGTTTAGTTGAGTCCCATTGATGGAGGGTACACTATCTGGTTGTTGGTTAGGCCTAGTGATCTACTAAGGGACCCTGAGAAACTCACCCAGCTTCTCTGACCTCGATGTAAAATGGGTAGTCGGGAGGACAAAAAGACTGGTTTTCACACTCCTTTGAAGCCACATTATTCATTCTTTATTCACTTAACAAATAGTTACCTTGAGCCAACTTTGTGCAATTAACATGAACAACATGAGCATGGCCCAGGTCTCACGGAGCTTGAGGTCTACTGGAAATCTTATGCCAAACTCCACCATATGAAACAGATAAAAAATGGAGCTAATCCTGAGGTCCCCTGGGGCTGTGCAAAACACAGTTTTTAAAAAAAAGACTAGCTAATCTCTCAGGTTTCTTCCTGCTCTGAGATTCTTAGGGTTTTTTTTTTCTCCAAAGCCAAGACAACACAGCACGAGGAATGCAAGTTCTGCATCCCTATCTTCAGTCCTACGACAGCTGAATATGTCTGAAATTGTGGCCAAGCCCCAAGCACTCAAGCTTGTCCAGGTACTGAGGCTTTGCTCCATTGGTCCATTCCGGGGAAGCTGGCCATTTGCATGAGACTCCCTAAGTGTCTCCTGCGAGCCTGCCAGGGAAGAGAAGGCCATATTTTCATCTGGAGGCAGAAGGATTTTCATGCATTACTCCCCAAGCACAGAGAGAGCCCTGGAGAGGCTACAATGGATGTTAGCAAAAGCAAGACAAAGAGGCACAGTTGTGAGTGGCTCATTCCCAGAGAATTCTTTTTTTTAAGAACGGGAATGAAAGCCCAGTTCCCCTATTCCCTTGCTAGTTTTGCAAAACAAACAAGAGCAAATAATTTTCATTCATTGACTTTGTGTTTCCCTTCCAAAGAAATCTCTCCGTCTGAGGAAGACCCACTGGAGGCTTACGGCATGCTGTCTGTCCACTTGGTGAGAGGGGATTTGATTCCGATTTTTTTCTTTCTCACACCATTCTGTGCCAACGTGTGCCTGACCATTTCCAGACGAAACACTGCCTTTACCATAGTGAAATGTTTGCGAAAAGGTCTTTAATGAACTGAACACGTTAATTTGAAAAGTCTCCTCTGTGGAAAGAGTGAGGCTTGGAGAAGGAAATGACACATAGCCTGTAGACTGGCGGACGGCTGGCCTCTCTCAAGTTTCTCAGAGGGGAGACGGAGAATGGGCTACTTCAGGTTGGCGTCCAACATGGCCCCTCACTTGGAGGGCGGCTCCAGCATGGCAAGTCTGTGCTTCGTTCACACACTCAGCTTCCTTTGCTGATTTGAATGTCTCTATGCCCAGGACTGCCCATGGTGAAAAACAATGTGCAGTCCCCCAGACCTCTTAAGGGCCCCTTCCCCCAACCAGAAATTCCAGCAAATGCCCCACTGGCATTATTTCAAAGGTAACCTCAGTAAGAGCAATGTTCGTATAAACAGCAACAACCACCACTAACACCACCGCTTTTTTTTTAATCAAGGTGTTATGCTGCCCACTGCCCCCACCATTGGTGCCACCCATATCGCTCACAAGAGAAGAAAACACGAAAGTTACAGACTCTGCTAAGAATGCTGATTATAAGTCATTGGGCAGATATAATTACAGGAATCGCTCTCCCTAGCCGAGCTGATATTTATTTCAGCAGCTCTGACCCTTCATGGGGATCTTGCTGCAGCAACCACCCCGCCCCCCCATCCCCACCCTTCTAACTGAATGCAAACCCGAGCCAAGTCCTGCTCATACTCTCGGCCAGGTGCCAGGAAAAGTGTAAATTTTCGTGAGCTTGGGCTGCTTTGCCAGAAGTCTGCAATGTGTCTGAACATGAACGGTTGTTCCCTTTTGTGAGGCCAGCCCTGAGCACCAGGAAGTTCTAGAAGCAGCACATGGAGAGAGATGGAGTGAACAGAAAAACAGCCAGTCTGCAGTATCTGATGCTCACCTGGGTGTCCTGTCTTAGCCCAGAGTCGTCTTCTTATTGCCCTTTAAAAAAAAGTTAATATTTTTAAGACCCTGTATTCCAATTGTGTGCTGTTAACTTTGTTCCCAAGGGTAATTCCCTACTAGGACTTCACCCTTCATAATGGAAATTAAACAGGTTAAGAGTGTGTGTGTAAGGGAGTGGAGGGAGAAAGAGAGAGAGAGAGTAAGACGGGAGAGAGTCAGGAGGGAGAGATAGAAAGAGGCTGTCTTTAAGCACAGGCACAGCTAAGTAGATGTAACCCTTGCTGGTCCTGCAGGCTTGGCAGAGACAAAAGTGAAAAAACATTTTGAGGCAATTTGAAACAAAAGATTTTTTAAATGTTGAACAGCAAAGATCGCAAGACAATCTTGGGACACCATTCACCAATCTTCCAAGCACAATCATCCTTGCTATTCCAGGGTGTGTGAATTCCACACACTCAGAAACCCCCAACGGTAAGTGAGGGCACCATCCAGCCCCACAAGAGACTCCTCCGTGCTGATGTTCTGCATCCCTCCAGTATTATACCGGGTGAATTTCACTGCTTGGTAAAAGCCTGTGGTCTGTCTCTAAATTCCCCAGTTTTCATTTCATCTCTACTGAAGGGGGCAATAAACTTTAATGTGGAGGATGCAATTATTTGGGGGCCAGGTGTGACTTAACAAGCTTAAGAGCCTCTGAACAAAAGCAAAGCCAAAGAGAAAGGTATGTTTCCAAGTGATTAAAAAGCAGTGTTCCTGCCTACCCCCATTTTGCCCTGATCCAGACTATACTCGCCGGATAGAAAGTACTCTTGCTGTTAAGTGTCTGCCCTGCTGGTAAGGGCTAGGAAGGGTCTGCCCTGCTGGTAAGGGCTAGGAAGGAACAAGGAAAAGCTCAAGTAAAAACATAACGGAATGAAATACCCCTAAAGGAACCCAGGCTTGCCTCAAATTACACAATAGCCATATACTGGAAAAAATGAAATGGAAATTGTTTTAATAAATGGATTTACTGTCAGTGCACCAGCTATTGTTCCTAGAGTGAAACCTTTTGCAGTTTGAAAGAGAAAAAAAAAACAGCTGTTATTTATCTTTCAGATCAATTTGGGTTGCTAGGTTTATAACATGGAGTTTTTATAAAATAAAGAGCATCAAAATTTTAAAATTTTCTGAATGTTTTAAAAGATGGAAAGGTATCAGAAAGGTAGCTGCAAAGGACATGAACTGAAATAAACTAAGAGAAGGAATAAGAGAGAGGAGGAAGAGGAGAGGAAGAAAGAGACAATATTCCCTCGGACTCAGCAACCCAGTTCAGTGAACTAAGGTGCCCATGCCATGTCTTTAAAGGGACAGAAATGAGCAGACAATGTGCAGGGAGAGGAACTGCCACGGGAGAACCAAGGAGAGAGAGACTGTCACTGCACTGAGACAAAGAGGAGAAAAAAAGGTGAGATTAGGAAAAATGCAGGCTGGGAGCACTAGGGAAAGTGTAAGACTCCAGCCATGTGTTTAGAATCGCTCAGGGCTGGGCAGGAGATGGTGTCTGTGAAGAGGAACATAGTAAAGGTGGATTGGAGACACACAGGCCCCTTGTTCTCTAGCAAAGAATATTCCAGAATAAACTGTGCCATTGCAACCTTGGAATTTCATACAGCATACACAATTCTTAAAGCCATAGCATCCTTCTCTGATGGGAAAGAGTCAAGTCCATCTTCAGCTGCAAAACATACCCAAGTCCTCTGAGCCTTAGGGGAGAATCATTCCATCGACAGAAGGTAGAAAAGACAGAAAAGTTAGCAAAGAGATGCAAGAGATGACAGCAGAACAGGAAAATGCTCAAGACATTAATGCCTCATGAAATAGAGTCAATTTCAAAAGTGTGGAGTTTTTAAAATTTGTTTATTTTATGTGCTTTGCTTAATCTGTTTGTTTAAAGGGGAAGTTCAGAGAGACTGCTACTTTTTTAGTTTATTTTAAGAAATCTGCCATAATCATTCCGTTATTCTTGGTTACTCATTCAGCCTACGGGTATGCTAAGTCCCCCTTGGCATCCAGCACCTGGGAAGCCCCTCAGGTGTGCCAAGCCCAGCCCCGCCCAGCAGGAGGCAATAAGCTGATTGTCCACAGAGCCTCACAGGTGGGGAGCAGGCAGGAATAACCACCATTTCTTAAGGCCTGGGCATTGTGCCAAGAACTCTCCTCACTTTATCGCAAAGAATCCTACAAAAACCCATGGAGATAGATAAGGTTCCACAAACAAAGAGGAAACTGAGAGGAAACAAAGAGGAAACAGTCCTGGGGGCACGTGGTAGAGTCTAGACCCACGGGGAGGGTGGACTGGACTCCTCCTACCTCCTTGCCCAGGGGCCCCGAGAGGCACTGGTCAGTCACACCGGCAACCTTCAAAAGAAAAACCACACTTTACAAGGCACAGAAAGGAAACTCATTGTTCTATCTTTAGGTCATTCTATGCCTTCATCTGCAATGGACGGAACTCGCTTTCATTAAACATGATATTTTTGTCAGCTCTCTTATGTTTTGTTTTGTTTTATTTTCTCTCGCTTTCAATTAAAGGTTTTTTTTTTTTCTCCTCCCAGAAATTCTTTAGGGATTTGAAACCCACTTCAAGGAAGAATAAAAAAAAAAAAGGAAATTCATCTTACAGTATTAGTCACCAAGATGGGTGTGAAGACAACAGGCTATAAACTGAAATCAGCTCCATCTCCAAGAGCAAAGAACAATCTCAAACTCGAACAGACTGCTTTGAACTTTAAGAATTAGAAATAATACTGGAAAACTGGTTTCCTGTTGCTAAAATGCAATAATAATAATTTTTAAAAGCCTCTAAATTGACTCCCAATGCTTAGAACCAAATAAAGAACATGGGCTGGAACTTCAAGCAAAAACCTGAATGCCCCACCAGAAAAAGCAATTAGCTATGAAAAAATTGAAATAGGAGCTGGAAATAAAATTAAAATCACAGAAAGCAAATTGGGTGTGCACTAGAAATCTTGTCTTCTATCAGCAAAAGCAGACAGTAGGATGGGGAGTCAGGAATGGAGACCAGGCAGTGTAGAACCTGACTGTTTCCCACTTTGAAACCAAAAATATGGGCATGTGTGGGACACTGCCCTTCCAACATGACTGTCCCTCTTTTTGGCAGAACCGTGATGAAATACTCTCCCTCTTATCTCAGTCTTTGATCTCACAATCCCCATTTCCCACGCTATTAAGATATCCCGTGTCTCAGCAATTCAACTTTGCATGCTTGAACTCTTTTTTTGGTGTTTTTTTTTTTCCTGGCCCACACCTGCCCACACATCAGTGGCTCTGCTTTGCTTTATGTTTCGTCCATCTTGCAATGTTTTCATTAGACGGGAGCCATGGCATGGGCCAACTGCCACTCCCACGTGGGGAGCTTGAGCCAGCATCCCTCCTCCATGGGGCTGGAGCAGGGAGGTCACAGAAGCAAGAGGCTCCCAAGGGCTCCAGGTCTCCCTGAGCCAGGGAGGTGCTGACCCGAGGAAAGGGAAAGCTCACACTTGCTCAGCAGTTCCCAGGAACACTCTATGTACGCTGTTCCCGAGCAAGTGCTGCTGACAGCAGCTCACTGGGGAGCTTGGCTCAAGAAGAGACCGCCCACCTGTCTCTTGTGTTTAGCCATCGTTTCTACTGGGTTGGCACCACTGTCCGTTTTACTTCCACCTGCTGAATCCCTTCTAAGACATCCAAACTGAGAGTCTACAATGCAGAGTCCTGAGTTGGAAATTACCTGACAATTTCCCGCCAGACCCTTCAGGGGAAAAGAGCAGTATTCTGGAATCTAGGTTTAAATCAGCCTCATCAGGGCTCCTTAACCTCCTTGAGTCTCAGTTTCCTTGTCTCTAAAATGAAGATCATAACATCTTCCTCACATGCCTTTTTTTCCTTTTCCCTTTCTTTTCTTTCTTTCTTTCTTTCTTTTTTTTTTTTTTTTTTTTTTTTTTTTTTTTTTTTTTTTTTTTTTTTTTTTTGTGAGTCAAAGTCTCATTCTGTTGCCCAGGTTAAAGTGTAGTGCCATGATCACAGCTCACTAAAGCCTAGACCTTCTGGATTTAAGGATCCTCCCACCTCAGCCTCCTGAGTAACTGGAGCAACAGCTGTGCACAACCATGCCCAGCTAATTTTTTAAATTTTTTTGTAGAGACGAGGTCTTTCTATGTTGCCTAGGCTGGTCTCAGACCCCTGGGCTCAAGCAATCCCTTGGCTTCAGTCTCCCAAAGTGCTGGGATTACAGGCATGAGCCACCACACCCAACCCTCACATGTCTTTTGTTCCAGGCTTGAATAACAGAATAACAATAACTACAACTTTCCTAGGAGGCACTATGTGATGTGCCTATACGAGCACTATCTCATTAAGTCCTCACAGCACAACCTGAAACAAGAAAATTCTGGTCGTGTGGCAATTAATTAATTTTATCCAAAGACACAAAGTTAGTAAGTTACAGAGCTTGGACTACAAACCATGTCTATATTAGTAGTGTTTGTGTTTTAACCACTATGCTAATCTTCTGCCTGGAAATAGTATTTCCAGATTTAGAACAATAACAACAACAACAAAAATACAAGACACCCAACTACATTTGAATTTTAGATAAACCACAAAATTTTTAGTCTATGTCCCATGCAATATTTGGAATATATGTATATTAAACAATTCTTTGTTGTTTATCTGAAATTCAAATGTAGTGGGGTGTCCTGCACTTTATCTTGCAATCCTACCTGAAGATTCACTTTATGAATGCACTTTGAAAATGGCGAAGTGCTCACTTACACGAGGAATCTAAAATAGTTGAACTCATAGAAGCAGAGAGTAGAATGGTGGTTACCAGGGGCTGGGGGGAGGGGGAATCGGGGAGATATCGATCAAAAAGTACACGGTTTCAGTTATGCAAGGTTAGCAAGTTCTAGAGAGCGACCTTATATCATAGTGTATATAGTTAGCAGAACTATATTATACAGTTAAACATTTGTTCAAAAACTTTCAAAGGCGACGTTTACATTTATTGCATTGTTTGTGGTGGTGGTATCATGGCGTGTACTTATTTTCAAACTCATCAAGACATAGTATCAGCCCTCTGCATCCATGAATTCCACATCTGCAAATTCAACCAACCACCAGTCGAAAATATTTGGAAAGTAAAAATGTAAAATATAAGTTTAAAAAACTCAGCATAACAACGATTTACTTACATAGCATTTATATTGTATTAGGTATTATAAGCAAACAAGTGATGAGTTAAAGTACACAGGAGGATGTATATAGATTATATACATGTACTATGTGCATGGATTATATAAAAGTACTATGCCATTTTGTTTGAATATCTGAGAATTTTGTTATCTATAGGGATCCTGGAACCGATCCCCCAAGGATACCAAAGGACAACTGTATACGTGAAATATATACAGTTTTTTCTAATATATTAATTTTGAAAAACACTTAAAAAGAAAGTAAAATGAAAATTTTGGAGTGCTACACAAAGTAAGGCTCTTTCATTTCTAATCCTAACCCCAGGTCTAGCTGGTGATGGGAGCGAGTACACAGCCCTCGTAACTTTCATGGCCCATTAGAAGCTCAGAGAATCTCTAAGCATTCGAAGAACTTGGATAAAGTTAACTGGGACTCAAAAAATAAGATTCACCACCCAAGTATCCTCCCTCCACCACTACGAACATCCCCCTGCCCAATGGCTGGGGGATTTTTTTCTGGGACTTCTCCCTCTGCAAGCCTCCACTCAAATACCTACACAACTATTGTCCCAGTGTATGCCAGTTCAGTACCAGATCCTGAGTAATTTTAACGTGGAGATGTGGGCCCTGCCCCAAGGCCTCAACTTGTAATTGAAGAGATGGTGTACAGTTAATTGTAGGAGCCCCGTGAGACAGTTCCCTCTCAGTAGGCACCTCATTCTCATCAGGCACTATGCTAGATGCATTTTCGGAGATGATCTTGTAGAGTCATCCAGCACCTGGCCCAGGAATCACTGGCAGTCTGCAACCATCAAAGCAGCTAGAAACCACTAGGGAGCCACCAACCTCTTGTCAGAGGTGCCAAGTGAGGCCCTGGCTTCTCGTCAGATGGATAATTTAAATGACCAAAGTGAGTAGATTAGAAGAGGTTCTGCCCTTTTCCATCTCTCACTTCCTCCTACAAATTGCCTTAAGGCTGATCAAGATGGTTTATGCCTTCATCCAAACCGGACTGGGTCCCAGAACATGACCCCTCTTAGAACACACCATACGGCCAGGACAAGAGCAGAAAATGGCTCTATTATTCCTCCTTTGTGGACAGAGAGGGAAAGACAGTCTTCCAGTTTTCTTTTCCTAATAAAGGTTTGTGCTTCTACCAGCACAGTCAGCCACCCCCTCTCAGACCACTTACATGCAGACTTTTACCTCTGTCCAGCTAGGGGCTCTCTGCCCTAGGGATTAGTGCTCTGTTTTTGTCTTGTTATAGATGCCTAATCTCTTCTCATTTTTCTCCATAATTCTGGCTGATAATAGTAATCAATCTTCTCTCACTGTAGAAGAGGTCTTCTGAGATAACATAATCCCCTGCTTTCATAAGTTGTTGAAGTGGAGGATTCAAAGAGGGTTTTCCAAAGTCTAAGAAAAACAGAAAAATTTAACAAGGGCAAAGGAGCCATACTATTTCCAATGTGTCCTACTGGAAGCATTATGCCTACACACTTCATTGTATCAACACAGTCAGCCTTCCTAAGAACAGTTTCTTCTGATCCAATTCCAAAAAGTTTCTCTCCCTTGTCCTCTTTCTCAACCTGGCCTTTTCCAGGCTCTGGCTAAAATGATCTTGATTCACCTCTCACTAAGGGAGTACAATAACACTCTTGCAAGATGAATTGAAGTCAAGGGTCTGGAAGGATGTCCACCTCTGGTGCCACTTGTGTTGGATCAGATTTTGGGACTATCTAGCTTTATGGTCCAGGAAATATGATTTGACACCTTGGATAACTGAATCCATGATAGAAGCATGACTAGACTTGCATGTTGTGGTATCATATCATCCTTTCTTCATCTTCTGGAACATATCATTGTTTGCCTCCATTATTAAACATCATATCCACAATTGCCACCATACAAAACATTATATCTGCTTTCAGTCCCAAAGTTTTCGGTGTTTCATAAAAAATACTCAATATAACTTCATCCTTTTTTAGGCTACTCTTTCAAGACTTCACTTTACACCACTCATTTGTGGTTTAAAGAAATATTTTTGTTGTTGTTTCTGTATTGTCTGTTTGGTTTTATTTCTTGGTTGGTTGGTTCTTGCTACTATCCTGAAGGGATTCTAGGATCCTAACTTTGGTTCTAATATCTGATATCTGACCTCATTCTTAGCTTTTTGCCTCTAACCCTTCCTTTTCCTCACCTAGAATACTCCATGTTGCTTCGGGTCTCTCTGAAATTCCTTTCTGTGTCCATCTTACTTCCCAAATGCCTTCTTCCCATTCCGTTGGTTGTGAGTTACTAAATTAAAAGGTCAGCAAAATTGTTTCCCTCAAATTAATATACATTTAACTCATTCTTCTTCCCTGTCTTCATGGTGAAGCTCACTTAAAAATTAGGCAGTTTTTTTTTATTCTTTCAGTCTTGAGCCCATGCCAATCACGTCTGTGCTCTTTACAAATGGATGGCTAGTCTCGCCTCACAGCAACTTCCACCTTCAAACTCTGCTCCCAAAAACATTTTCTCCCTGTCAGTTCACCACTGACTCTCTGCAAATCATCCTGTGATCCCATGTAGAAAGGACATGATACACAAATAAATTTTAGTGTCCTATGTTTGGGGGTTATAACTGAAAACAGATTGGTAGTCAGAAAAAAATGATGTGTATAGCACAAATATATATTTATATGTGTGTATGTGTATGATGCTACATATATATGGTGTATATGTCAGTCATCTTAAATCCAATGTGATAATTTGCAAAATAAAACACAACTTCTGCTCAAACATCCCAGGATCTTTAAAAGGAGGAAAAAAGTGCCTCATAGATGATAAAGCTATTCAAAACTCTAATTATCCTTCATCTCTGTGTACCACGACATCTTATTTAGTACTCCACCTCAATAATCATCACATGTAATACTATTACCAGAACTAACACAGAGAGTAACTAGGTGCCAGCACTCTGCTGAACATCACATATGCCTTAACTTTCAATTCTCATTAAAACCCCCTGGGGTAGATATTCTTTATCACCCCTGTTTTATAGATGAAGAAACCAAGGCATAATGATGTTCAGTAGCTTACCAAAGTTCTCATTTATCTGACAAGCAATAGCTCTATTGAATTAGAACTCAAGGTCATCCCATTCCAGAGCCCCCATGGTCACTGCTGCAGTTTGGAAACGTTCTGCAGAGGGCGTACAAGTTAAACCATACACAGGTCAAGAATGCAGGTCTTCCCACCAAACTGCTCACCCAGAGACTCATCAGTCAGCATTTCTGTAGTAGGTCAAGCTTTGCTCCCCATCTTTTGTGGAGTATAAAGATGATTAATTGCTTACACAAAAATTGATCTAACCACTGTTTTATGAAAAATGCAGGATTCCCATATCTTTAGAAGGACTTCTTGAAGAAATTTGAATTAAAGCACAAAGTAATTTAATGTTTCTGTCTTTCCTGACATATTTGGCTACTGATTAATGTAGAGTCCTAGGTGTTGGAAAGACTTAAGGAAATCAATAATAGTATGACAAAGTTCGCTGTAAGAACGGATCTTCTATGGTAAATACTCAAAGGTTAAAGTTCATGGGTGTCAGTTCTATTGACAGGGACTAACTTTCTGGATACGATGACCTTTAACATTTCCTCAGAACCCTAACTCTCTCCTGGTGCAAGAGAGATAGTAATCCCCTCCTGTTATAATACCTAGACCCAGAGGGGGAGAGGAAACAGTAGGGTTGGCTACCACAGCCAGGCAACAATATGTATGAATGACACCCTCCCCCATCACCCTCCCAGCCGGGCAGATCGTTCACCCCCCAGCTTTGTCCTCTTAAGAAGAACGCCCCTTGTCTCTCAGGCCACAGTTGGTCATGAGGATTAACCCCTCCTACCCTCTCACCACCCCCACCCAGTGTCGACCCCCCCAAACAGTCCTTTGGGCAGGCATGACTGACAAGAGTACCACAGGCGATGATGTCACAAAGAGAGGGGGCAGTGTGCCCTGTTAGACCATCTTTCACTCCAGTGGACTCGCCTTCACAGACAAATTGATTTGCAAAGGTTCATGCTGCCAGCCCGGCCTGCTTTGCATACAGAACGCTCCCTGGTGACACAATAAAAAGTGGCCAGGCTAACAGAGGAGCACAGCGGGGTCTGGCCGGTTCAAAGTCCAAACTCCACACCCCCTCACCTCAGTCTGGTTTGAAAGGTCACTGTGTGTCTGGGAAAATAGTCACAGGATACAATCCTTTATTAAAGGTCACTATTTTTCAGCGGCACTTAACACACACTTACACACAAATTGAGACGGGAGAGGGAAAAAAAAACTGGGGGCTGCATCGCATTGTATATTGTGCTTGCAAGATTTATGTCTTGTGGTCACCAGCAATAAACACACACTGCTTCGGTATTAAAGCTCGCATTAATCCACTGTTTTCCCCTCCCCTTGAAATCAGCCTCTTCTTTGCCAGGCAAATGGGGGCAAAGGTAGACTTTTGTTCATCTCTTTTGTTCCTTCCCCATCTTTTCATTTGCTCATTGCAAGTTGTTTTTGTTTTGTTTTAATTATCGTTGGGGTTGTAGATGTGTCACCACAGAACTTCGTTCTTGGTTCCCTCTCTTGCATGAGGCATGATGTGGCATTTGGGTCTAGCACCACGTGTAGTCACCAAGCCTGGGAGGCAATGACTGTGGAACTTTGTGGGTCTCAGACCTCGAGAAGCAAAGCAAAAGTCAAGTTCTTGTATGTGCTGCTTGTGAAAATCAGGAGCACTTCAGCTAACCTCGTAGACAAAGCCACCAAGGAACGCGCCAGTTCTGCCCAGTCATTATGTTGTATATTTTATTTGAGTAAATACTTCCAATACTCGCAGAAATAGCAATTGTATTTTCCTCCAGTAACAGACAGTTCACACTGGGTTCCCAAAGAATGTTAACAATAGCAATCCCTGCATTCTTAACAAAAGAGATTATCAAAGAAGTTGGCCCGAGCTGTTAGATTAATTTAGGCAAGAATTGCAAAAGAAAATATTTGGGGGGAAATTCTATGAATTTCAAATAGCCAGCAAAATATATAATGTGGAGGATTCCACTCTGCTCTGTAGCACATCTTTGCAGAGCTTTTGCCAGTGATAGATTTCTGAGCTATCAAAAGCACATTAATTTTTTCTGATTAAAACAGCTGTGAAAATATACAAGTGAAACTGTGAAAAATCCAGGGCTTATTGTAATACTTTAAGCAAAACAAGGATAAAAGATTTTGAAATACGGACTTGCCAAAAGTAAAATATCTAACACGAAGAGAGCTAATTCTGCGTGTGCTTCTAATATTTTGGCATAAATACTTTAATCCTCTTGTCCATCCCGTCGGCACTTCGTCTACAGTTGACTTGTTAAGGGCGAGTTCCTTTGTAATGTCGTCAGCACCTCTCCATAGTTCTTGACTGTGCCCTCATTAAAACAGCAAAATCACAAAACAGCAGAAGTGAGAAGAGGTGAGAGGCAGTGACTCCTCACTACAAAGGTATTCAGAAAGGCATGAGGACCCAAAGGAGAAACGAAAAAATATGGCAGAAGTGAAACTGACAAGGAGGAGGAAAAGGAGGAGGAGGAACTTTCTGAAGGTGGCGTTGGGGTTTAGAGATTGTTTTCATGTTTTTGTTTGCTATAAAATTACACAGGGCTTCACCAAAACCAAGTTCAAGTTGTACATCATCTTCATCCAGAGTTATGCCATGCTACGACACCTGCATGTAGCACACACACGCAGCCGCACACACCTCCTCTTCAAAAAAAATCCTTTTTGGAGGAAGACGTCAGCTTCTCTTGCTGGTACCCCGATTTGGGTTTAGCTGGTAATGATTTCTCTGTGGGCCTAGACTCTTCATTCCTAATCTCTTGCCTTGAAAGAGATTTATTTATGAATAAAATCATTGTGTAATTCAAAAGCATGGAGGTGCGTGCTTATTCAAAACAAGGTGCCTTTTGAGGAGAACCACCTAAAATGTATCCCCCCAGCTCTGAAGGCAGCATAAAGATTGAGAAAAGAAGGGGGAAAGGAAGAAAAGCTATCCTTCCTCCCCTGCTCCGATGCAGGCTGGACCCACAGAATGGGGCTGTGTGTAACAAGCCCTCTGCTGGCTCCCATTCAGATAGGAGTTCTGGGACTGGGGGCTCTGACTGCCGGGCTGCCAAGTGCTACCCGTTCCCAATATAGAGCCCAGACCCAGCATTCTCCTGCCTCCGAGGCAACGACTCTCCTGCATGCAAATGCCACTGCCCCCTCAAATCTGCTAACAGAGGAATTTGCAGTTGCAGTCCCACGGTAACATAAGTGCCTGGGATTCCAACCTCGAGCCCCCAAAGTGTTCAAAGGCAGCACACTAATGCGCAAAACGGCCAGGGCTCAGCCAAGGCGTTGCATCAGTCTCTGCAAATGAGGCATTTAGGACACTGAGAGCCAGATTCTGAGGGGGTTGGGGAATTGCTGAGCCAGAACGGTCCTACTCTTCTCTCCCCTCTGTCCAACTTTCTGTGTTCTTGCCTCTCTCCCTCCCAACCTTCACTTCTTCCTTCTCCCCAACCAGTACCCTAGAGGTCTCTAAAGGGATCCACCCTCACTGCAGTGACACCCAGCGCCGAGGGCAGAGAGGAACAACCACAGGCTCCTCTGTTGTCAGCTGTGGCCAAAACCCAGCAAGTCTTCTCAGGTTAGGCTGAGTGTGTCCTGGTCCTTGGACCACTGGGCACTCTGCCCTGCCCGGTTGAGGCATTGAGGGCAACATGGTATACCCAGGCTGGGACCACACCCTGGCCACAGTCTGGGAGTTTCGTGATGCCCTGCATTCCAGAGGGGCTCCAGACATTTTTTGCAAAGAACAGTGGCTCTCCAAAGCCCTGTCCATTTCCTCAGCATCCTGCTCTTCTGCCTCCCTTCTAGAACCATGCCACCCAGGTCCATCTCGGTATTCTTAGCCACCCTCCCTGCACCACCCTGGGAAACCTGTGGGGCAGGTACCCACAGGCACTGCCCACCCAGGAACGTGCCAGGGAACTATCACCTCACACTTACTGTAAGAAACACTTAGACTTCCCATGCTCTGCAAGCCCCCGTAATTGTCCTTCCAGGTAGATAAAGTCCAGCTTACACAACCTCTCCCATGGCACAGTGTACCTTCAGGCTGAAAAATAGTATCACATTTCTTTGAGGTTCATGAGTTTGGGACATTTTTGTTTTTTCTATTTCTGCAGACCCCAAAGAGAAATGTTCCAGATTTAATAACTCTTAAATTATTAAAGCTTACAAGCCTTATGTGTATATGTTTGTACAAGTTACAGTTGGGGAAAACCCAGACTCTGTCATCGTTTGGTCACAGGGAGAGGTCTCAGTCCCTTACAGACTTTGAAGACAGGCAGTTTTGTGGCAGCGCATCTAGACTGACAGCTCCATGAGGGCAGGGATTTTGTCTGTGTTATACCCTCCCTAGCCCCAGCACCTAGCATAACGTTGGCACCATTGTCCATGCTCAATACATATTTGCTGAGAGATTTATACATCAGAATGCATGTGTGTGACTCAGTGGTTTCTTTTATTCCCCCACTGGTTAAAAGAAAAATCACCTGAGTAAGAGATCAGCAAGATTTTTTTTGTTGTTGCTTATTTAACCCTTCTTTTGGGATCCTTGAAGTATAAGGCATGCATGTGCATGTGTGTGTATGTGTGTGTGTGTGTGTGTGTGTGTGTGTGTGTGTGTGTATGCACATAGATTGGGGGGTTAGTATCTATATGTGATTTTTTTTCCCTTTGCTATGTCTCATCCGGTCCCTCCTCTTCTTAGCTGCCTGGGTCATGCACCTGAGCTCTGTTATAATAGTAATTACAATGATTTTGACAGCCTTATGAGTATAGTTCGGAAAGCAGCTGTCACAGAAATTAGCAAGTTTTGCCAACAGCTCAGCTCTGAGGTGATGGGAGCCCAGGCCGGGACAGGAGGAGTTAACCAGGATGAGTGGGGTGTTATGCAAAGCACCAAATCCCTAAACTCCTGCAAAGATCTTTGATGGCCGTGATCAATAGATTCTCAGACCACACTGACATAACCTTGTCATGCCTCAGCAAGGGTACAGTGGCTAAAAAGGCATGGGGAGATGGGGAGGTGGAAGGAGAGGGGGAGAGTGAGAGGACAGGGAGGGGATAAAGATATCATGCCCTCCCCTGGCCGACTCCCCCAGAGCCCCTCCTTTCCACACCCACCCCCTCTTCAACAGGCATCACACAGCAAGTGACTGGTAATGGTTCTTTGGCCTTGTATAGCTTTTAAAATCCCTCAGCTGAAGCATCTCAGCTCCAATCGCCAGCAAAGCTTGAGCACCCTCGAGACCCTGGTGCAGATAATCATCATCCACTCAGTGACAAGAAGCTGAGCGCCGCTTCGGTACCAAGGAGACCGAATGTGGCAGGGCACCAAGGTGCCATCTTAGACGCATCCAAGAGGCAGCAGCACACAGGGAGCTGTATGTGTTTGCAAGTTGTTGGGGTTTTTTTTCCTCTTCCTCCTCCTCCTCCTTCTTCTTCTTCATCATTGTCATCTTCTCCCTCTTTTCTCTCACTCTCCTCCGAGAATCCTCCTTCTTGAGAGAGATGCTGCTAACTCAGTTGCTCTTAGCAAGCATCCCGTTTCCCAGTGCCTGCCGGACCAAATTGAACCCTGCAGTCAATAGTGTTGGAAAGGAAAATGACATTAATTTGTGTAAAAGTGTAATCAAAAGGTGGGTGGGTGATTTTTCTTGCTTTCAGAGAACGCAGGTTTGAGTTTATGATTATATAAACGAGAGCCAGCTGGTCAGCAGCTTCCTGCCTTCCGCCCCACATTCCCAAGTGCTCTTTCTGCCGTGTGACAGCATTACAGTTAATGGTGTTGCATTATGTATACAGTACGCTGTGGATGGTCCAGCTGGCCGGGATGGTCCTGCAGACCGGGTTGCTGATGGGCATTTACAAGCCTGCTGAAAGGTGGAAGAGAGAATGTCTAGAAAGAAAAGAAAGGCCGTCCCTAATACACACAGCATTCAAACCCCCAGTGGCTTGGAACAGCAAGTATGTGTCCAGATCGTTTCCATTCTCTTTCTACCTTAGGCCTTTGGCTCACATTTTCCATTCACAGAGCTCCCTGGCAGACTGAAGATGGTCTTAACAAGGACTGTTGCACCCCTCTCACATGTATTAAAAACAGCTTTCCAAACAGCCCCAAATATTGTAATTCCATTGTCAACTTTCCAGCTCGCACCTTAACGAGGGGCAGTCCTCAGAGAGGGACGGCTCTGAGCAATTGTCCTTTGCAGGCGTGACTTTGTTTAAGGCCAAGTCACCAGGCCTGAAGCCCCTGCCCAGAAGCAGATCGATTTTACTATTAAGTAGTCAGTCGTGCAAGGGAGATGCAGGCACTGGAGGTCTGCGGAAGGGAAGACACAATTCTATTCCTGACGCTGTGAGGACAGAGGTGGGCATTGCATATGCAGCTTTGTTATCCCCCAGGGGCGGATGAATGTGAGGCACTGACCACCACGCTACAAGAGGTCACGTAATGAAGCTGGGGGCCTGGGAGACTGGGAAAGGAAACCATCTTTGCCCTGAAAGTATGGAAAGTTTGCCAGAAACTGAAGCGGGGGATTTTAGTATCCCAGAGAGTCTGACGAAAGAAAGCTGCATCTTTAAAAAGTTATTTAAGAGATTGGCCTTCTGTGGGGGTGGAGGAGGAGGTAGCCCGTATGTGAAACCCTGGGGAGAGTAGGGGGCAGTCTTAGTGCCTCTCTAGTTTCAGCCAGTCCCCCGACAAGGAAAAACGGTGTCCAAGTGCTGACCAAACCTGAGTTCACTTAGTTGACTCATTCATTCATTAAAATGTATTGATTGTCTACCTTATGTTGGGTACTGTCCTAGGTCCTGGGAATATGACAGCAAACAAAACTTACAAAAATATCTGTCCCTGTGGAACTTATATTCTATCCTACCCTGGAGGACAAAGCCTTTCAGAACACAATGAGAGGTGCAAACATTCTTGGGAAAGACAACTGAGATGTGCGTTCTTTCTGGAATTTGTAGTGGGGCAGAGGGAAAAGAGCTCAGGACACCAGTTGAGAAGGAAGATGGGAGTGAGGAAGCTAGAAGGGATAGACCAGCGGGGGCGGGGGTGTGGGGGCGGTAGGGAGGAGACACAAAAGCTGGAGCCACTGAGGCAAGGGTCACCTATTTACAGTTTTGCTGAGGATTCGTGCTGATAATGAAGAGGTCATCGTGCAAATAACTATGGGATTAAATGCCAAGATTCTGAGTTACTATTATATTTATATAAGACTGGAAGCAGGCAAACATCTTCCTCTGTTCAGCTGCCAACAAACCTGGGTTCCAGGACCTGGTTGAGATCCAAAACTCCAGGGCTCTCAGATAATCAGAGCGGCAGAGGGACTGTCCCAGTGGCTAGGCAGTTGGTCACATTCTTCTCACCCTGTGTCTCCTACAAATCTCTGAAATGCCTAGGAACCTAAATGGGTAGACCAATAAAGGTCCAGAAATTCATAAATAACAATTCTTTCCCTAAAATTCTTGTGTGTTGTTCAAACTCATTGGAAACTTGATTTTCATTCTCACCCACCGCAGTACCCAAGAAAGGCATGGATTTCACTTAAACATAGCACGCTTTCCCCTGGTATTCAAAATCCTTTGGAGTCTTTGAGTTGCAAAAAAAAACTGCCTTGTGCATGAATCATTCTGCAGCTAGTGCCCAGCTGCAAGAGAGAGGAGTCCAGTGGCCTCCTTGCCTTCATGCTATTTCTAGCCCTCACATGATGTCACTGTCCCTTTTCTCAGCCTTGATTCCTTTACCCAAAAGATCATATTCTCTTTGCTGAATCTCCTGCCTGCATCATGACATATGACAACTTTGGCTGAAAGTATCATCCATTTATTTCTCTCATGAAAAGGAAAACAGGAGAAGGAAAAGCTTTCAAATTACTTCATAGGAATCAAATAACATACCAAAAAGAAACAAATAAGTCCTTCTGCAATGCCATGTGTGCTTGTGCCATGCACACATACACACACACCCACACACACACTCACACGCAACCATCCCAAAACTATTGGCCTGAAAACTTGGCTAACCCACAGATGCTCCTTTCAACATAACTACATTAAAAGAGGTCAGGTCTCAGTCTGCAGCCTGAGCTCGGTCTGTGGTCTGCCCAGGGTCACTAAAATAAAAGATGATCCAGAGAACTAAAAGAACCAAAGTTCCTGAGCGTGCACACCGCAGAGGGGTGCTGAAACACGGTTGGAAAGACAACCCAGAATGTGACTGCCATGTGGGTTATTATATTGTGGCTGGCCCAGGATGCTGACCGTCTTGCTGACATATTGGGTGCAGTTTGCTTATGTAGAGAATCTATCAGAAAGACCCAAAAACATAGAAAAAGAGACAGGGAGAGATATCTAGAATGAGTCCAAGAGTCTGAGAGACACAGAACAAGTGACAATGAGACAAAAAGACCAAGAGGTAAGGAGTACAAAGGAAGTGTCCTCCTTCCCTCAATGCTCCCAGGGTTTAGAAATGAAACTAAAATAAATAAATTGCCATCCTAGTTGGTGACAGTGGAAACTTCTTATTTCCCTTGAAGGGAGGAAAAGTGGATGATGTCATCTCTCAATTCGATTTTTTTTTTTTTTTTTTTTTTGAGTTGGAGTCTCACTCTGTCGCCCAGACTGGAGTGCAGTGGCCGCTCCCGGCCACCGCAGCCTCAACCTGCTGGGCTCCGGCAATCCTTCCGCCTCAGCCTTCCAAGTAGCCGGAATTACAGGCATGTGCTACCATGCCCGGCTAATTTTTTTTTTTATTTATTGTAGAGATGAGGTCTCGCTGCCCAGGCGGGTCTCGAACCCGCGGGCTCAGGCAATCCACTCACCTCAGCCTCCCAAAGGCGCGGGATTACAGGCTGAGCCACCGAGCCCTGCTCAATTCGATTTTTAAATAGTTTGCAGGGAACTGGGGTTAAAAAAAAAAAAAGACAGACTGAGAAACTACAATAACAGCAACAAGAGGAAGAAAAAGAACCATGAATGAACTATGAGGCAACCATGAACGTTCATTGGCAGATCGAATTATTGTGGTTTTATGACTCTGATTTCTCCTTGCCAATATTATTTTCCTTTTTTCTCCTCAAACTGGTTCCCTCAGACTCTGCTTTATGGAGTCTTAAACAATAGTGATCTCAGCATAGAGACATATATCCAGGCAGCCCGAGCCTGAGGCAGGAGACCAGGATGCAAAGGGCAAAGGTCTGACCTAGAGAAAAATTTCTCATGGGATTGGATCACACTGTCTGGCCAAAGCGATTCCCACCCCCTCCCACCCCCCACCTCATAATGTTTTCTCTCTTAAAGTGACTGATTTTCCCAGCCAAATGTTTTATGCCCCTTGGATGTAGATATCTCCTGCCACTTGCCATAAACACCAACACTGTTTTTTCAAGCTGCCGCTTCTCCAGGTCTTAGCCCCACGATGTCAGCAAGGCAGCTGGGACTGTACTGCATCAGCTCCCGCCTCCTTGCAACCTCCCCCCGTCTCTCACCCCACCTCATGCCTTAGTCAGGGGATTCATCATCTCTCAAGACTGCCAGGTTACGTGTGGCCAATGGGAAGGCATTTGTTAGTTGCAAATGTTCAAATTAACACTTACTCTTGTCTCTGAGTCTGCAGGGAAAACCAAGCCTGACTACTAATTACAGCTTTCAGGGGTGAACATAAATGGCAGTGTGGCAAGTTGAGGCCTTAGTGTGGAAGGAAAATGTCAACATTTGGCTGCAGTACTCTGACATTGGAGGCCCAGGAGAAGGTGAGAGGAACCTAGGGCGGAAAAGGACCTTGTCCTACATGGGAAAAATGCTGGGTCTTCAGGCCTTGCCATTATCCCCTGGGTATCAGAGTTCCAGGACTGCCTCACTCAACTTTGTTGGTTTTTTGATAGTGGTAGAGGTGAGGAGGAAGTTGTGTCAGGGGCCAATGGGAGATCAAGAGAAGGTACATAGGCACCGTCATGACTGCCCAGCACTGCTGGTCCCTTTCTACTGAGCACAGTCTGCTCTTGAGGCCTGATATTCCTTTATGCATCAGACCTAACCTTTCTGTTTAACCTAGGAAGAGCTTCTGGGCTACTCAAGTCCTAGCAATCTCTTGTCCCTCAATTTCTTGGAAGCTCTTTTTTCCTGCCACTCTTTTTCCAATGTCACTGTTTTGTAACAATAAAAGTTGGCTAACTTTTCTTTATATTGCTCAGGCCTGATGAGATTTTTCAATCTGGGAAATACTATCTTTAGTCTTGGGAAATTCTCTGCCATTAAGTTTTCAAATATTGCTTCTGCATCTTCCTCTCTATCTCCTCCTTTTGGGACTATTATGAAACTTATGATGGGGTTTTTTTAAATCTCTCCCTCAGATCTCCTAGCTTTCTTTGCATGTTTTTCACTCCTTAAGTTCTTTATGTCACATCTCAGAACATTTCCTCAGTTCAGTCTCCCAGTTTCCTAATTCATTTTTTGCTATGTACAGTATGCTCTTTAGCCATTGTATGTTTTAAAATATGCCTGCAAATTCTTTGACAATTTCTCCTCCAAGTGGTGGAGTCTAATTTTTCTCTACTCAAGTTAGGGCTAGTTTTAATGACTCTGATTTAATGAATAGAATGTGGTGGGACAGTGCATAAATTCCAAGACTTGATAATGAAAACCACTGTGACTTCTTAACTTTTTGTTCATGCTGCAGAAGAAAGCACCTGCATGTTGTGAGACCACATCAAGTAGCACTATGGGGAGAAACTGAGGTCTTTTGCCAAAATAACATGAGGGAGTCACCTTAGAAGCAAGTTCTCCAGCCCCAGTCAAGACTTTAGATGACTGCAGATCTAGAAGACATGTTAATTAGAACCTCACAAGAGATCCTGAATTAAAATCAACCAACTAGGCTATTCCTGAATTCTTGACACAAAAGAACTATGAGATAATAAGGGTTTGTTTTTTGTTTTTTTTAAGCTACTAAATTTTGGAATGCTTTGTTAGCTAATATACCCATAGAATAACTCTTTTTCAATCCAGTAACTATTTCTTATCTTCTGAAGTTTCTAATCATTTCTGTAGCCACCTGTTCTTGTTTCATTGCCTTCTGTTCCTATTTCATCATTCCTGTTTCCTTCCTTATCATTGAAAACATTTAGATTATTTTTTAAAACTTTTTTTCAGACTGCTCTATTATCTCTTTTCCCTGAGTGTCAGTTCATCCACTTGCTGAGTTTGATATTTGTCTTTCATGGTGTTGGACTTCTTGAGCACTTTGTAATTTTTGTTTGTGAAATTATCTCTCATGAAAATATGTGTGTATATATATACACATCCTGAAGTCTTAGGGTAGTCTTAAGGGGGACTTGGTACCAGGTTCAAGCATCTCAGCTCCAAGTAATCTGATGACCGGCTCAGATCTTGTCACACTAGACAGCATTCCTCAGGCCCTTAGCCACAACTCTGAGCACAAAACTGGTATTTCTTTAGTGCCCTCTTCCCACCTTGAATGGGGAGAGTGTTCCCAGGCCTTAGCTTTATACAGGCTATATAACTTCAGTTCAGTCTTTCTAATGGGATTCCAACCTGAGCTCATTGATTAATCTTGTTCCATTTCCAGTCCCCTCAAGCCTAGCAGCTAAGGTCTTCAACTTCCAGTATGACCTTTGAGTTAAATTATTTGATAGAAAACTTGCCATTTCTGACTAATGGAAATTTCCTCTTATTTTAAGCATGGTTATGTGCTTATAAAAAATTTTTCTCATCATTTGTGACTATTCAAGGTAAAAAGCAGAGGTTTCAGTCTGTGGTCAATGTATTTGCCTTGTGTCAAATGTCTTATTTGCTAATTTTCCATATTTGTTTTCCCTCTCTTTCCAATCACATTGTAAGCTTCTAAAAGGCAGGGACAGGATCATTCCCCCTCCTTTTTTTGGAGGGAAGTTCTTCTCAGTGGAAAAGCAGAATGCATTTTACAGAGAAGCTGCCCTAAAATATGTTTGACCAGTAGTTGAGGGGGTGATGTGATAAGGAAGATTGAGAGGAAAAAGAAATAAAACTTCTCCCATATTTCATCAGGACTTGTGATCCTCAGCTTTGGAATCCCTCTAAGGTGATTATTACACTTTTCTGCATCATAGACACTTTGAAAACAAAATTGGACCCTCTCAGCAGGGAAAAAGAAGTATGCAACACACAAACACACAAAATTCTGCATTCTATTTCAGGAATCTAAGTAATTTTAAAAAGTAATCCTAAAATATTAAAACTCTTTGTCTTTTGGTGTCATGAGTTATGTTTTTCTTATTACTCACCAAAGATGACTTTTTTGATCATTAAGAATAATTCTGTCCAGTGTCCTCCTTGGCAGATGTGGAAGCTGTGGACCTGAGAGCCCATGTGGCAGCTAGAGCAAGTCATGGCCTGACTGCATGCTGGGCACAGCTTCAGGACCAGCTGTCTTCCATTGTCTAGACTGTTTCTCTCTGTAACGTTAAGACCAGGCACACCTCTATGTAGGAGCACCACCAAAGCTAAAATTGACTTTAATCCTGTCAATAAAGGACAATAATTTATCACCAATGTGGAACACATATTTCACCTTGTTCTATAAATATGCCTGTGTACCTGATCTTTAGTTGTGGATCAGTAAATTCGACTGATACATTCAGAAGTGGAACCTGCAGCCTCAGCCGTCTTAGCCAGTTGAACGCATGTCATGCTCCCACCTGTCAATCAAGGTCAATTCAGCCAACATTTATTGATGCCTGGTATTCACCAGGCAATGCTCGGCCCCATAGGGTTCAGTAATGGACTGACAGACATGTAGACACCTAAGTGTAATAAAATAGAAGTGCTTAACCAGAGGTGTGTACAAAGTGGTGGCTCAAAGCAGGGGTTTTCAACTCAGTAGGCAAATGTGTTTGGCGGGGTTGGGGGTGACTAGTGCTGGGGAAAGGGGGGCCAGTGGCAAAAGACAGGGCCAGAAAAATTGATGGATGCCAAATTCTGAAACACTTGCTTTGCCACATTAAGGATCTAAGATTGTATCCTGAAGGCAACGGAGAAGAGCTAAAGAATTTTACATAGAAAAGGAACATGCTCATATTTGCATTTTAGAAAGACCCTTCCAACAAAGCAAATCACAATCAGTTCTAAAGAGTGAAATTGCTTAAATCACATCCTCAATTCACCCTAGAACAGATCTAGAGATTATTAACAAAAATTGCAACAACTCTCCCAAAAATTCCCAGCTTCTTGAAAATTTTAAAATTTACTCACAAATAACTTTCAGTTAAAGATGAAAAAACAATGCAGTTCTAGACAATATGAAAAATTGTGTACGTGAACTTAAGAGATGCTCTCAAGTCCAGAGTCAGAGAAAAAGTGTAGCCTTAAATATTTTCATCAGTAATTTTTAAAAAGATAAAAATAAACTAAAATCTCATATCAATTAATTTAGAACAAATAAAGAAGAAATTACTAACACAAATTAATGTATTGAAAAGGAAAATAGAGCTTATAAGTAAATTTGAGACAAAAATATAAATATTCAAAATTAGGGAGAAAAAGTACATATAATCCACAGACATCAAAATATTTTTACTTAGATAAGAACCTTATGTGCCATACTATAGCAACTTAAAAATTCAAATTTTTGTAAAAATAGATAATATTTTAAGAGAATGTAGATTACTAAAATTATATCCAAAAGTTGAACAAAGAATATGGAAGACATTGGAAAAGACTGCTGAAGGATTAGAATCAGAAGGTTTCATGGGCACATTCTTTCAATTTTTTAAGAAATCAACTATCCTATTGCTCTATAAAATATTCCAGGTCATATAATTTCTTGAAAACTCCCCTGTTTGTTTTTTATAGCTAGTATAATACCAATATAAAAATCTGAAAAAGACAATAGTCAATACAAAAATCTGACAAAGTACAATAAAGTCTTACAAAACTTTGGCCAATCTCATCTTAATAGAGGTAAAAAGATCAAGGCTTATCAAGGGCAGGTTAGGGTTAGTATGTTCATCATTTCAAATGTAGTTGATTTTTTTTTTTTTCAAGATGTTGAACCAATGCAGTAAGGCAAGAAGAAATAAGAAATGTAAACATTGAAAATGAGACCAAAATTAGCACTATTTGCATAACCTTAAGTCACCAATCCAGAAAACTAAAGTTAATAAACCACTGAAACTAATTACTCAATAAACTAGACAATTGCAAAATAAATATATTTAAAACAATAACTTCTTAAATAGCAACAATAATCACTTAGATAAATATAATGAGTAAAGGGTTTCATTTTCAATAACAACAAAAATATAAATTACCTTGGAATAAATTAATAAGAACTATATAGGAACTTTATAAAGAAAACAACATTCTTTACAAAAGTCCATAAAGACTATTTGAGACTAGACATCTGAAAAGTAAGATTTAATGCTGAAAAGCTATAACTTCTCAAGTTAATGAACTTTTATTCAAAATCACAATAGGAAGTTTTAGAATCTGAAAAAAAAAAGTTCTAAATTTTTACAATTCTTTTGAAAAATTAAAAATGATGAGAACCTGAACTTTGGTTGCCAAAACAAATTATACATCTAGTAAATAAAATAACGCAGAACAGAACAGAAAGCGTCAAAACAGGCCCAATCAGATAAGAATTTAGTCTAGGAAAATGTGACATTTCAAATTAGCAGGAAAAGATAAAACTGTTAAGAAATGGTTTCAGGACACTTGTGTAACTATTTGGAATAAAACATAAATGTAATCCTTACTTTACATGGCATGCCAAAATTCCAAATGGATTTAGAAAATTAAATGTCCAAAAATAATAATAAAGGAACAAAAAAAAGATAATTATTGATCTGATCCTGGTTATGGAAAACATCTACGAACAAAATAAGGAAGGTAAGCAGAGAGAAACGGAAGGAGAGGGGAAATATTAACAGACTTATCTGTATCAAAGCTGTTTCTAGAAATAAAAAATAAATAAATGCCAAAGGCAAATAAATGTTATCGAAATAAACTTGATAAAAAACATTTGCAACATGTAACAGAGAATAACAAGCTCTTGCAAATATGTAAAAAAAATTAAAACATTGTTAAGAATGAACAGATGGCAAGGACAAGTACTTCAAACATGAAAAATGCAGGTAACATATAGTGTTTGAAAAAAATGTTTAGCTTCAATAGTAACCAAAGAAATTCAAATTAAAGCAAGGTACCGCCGGGCTCAGTGGCTCAGCCTGTAATCCCGGGCCTTTGGGAGGCTGAGATGAGTGGATTGCCTGAGCCCGCGGGTTCGAGACCCGCCTGGGCAGCGAGATCTCATCTCTACAATAAATCAAAAATCAGCCGGGCATGGTAGCGCATGCCTGTAATTCCGGCTACCCGGAAGGGTGAGGCGGAAGGATTGCCGGAGCCCAGCAGGCGAGGCTGCAGTGGCCGGGAGCGGGCACAGCACTCCAGTCTAGGCGACCGAGTGAGACTCCAACTCAAAAAAAAAAAAAAAACAAATAAAGCAAGGTACTACATTTTGTTTAATGTCAAAAACTGAAATATCCAAGCCTGGTAAGGACATAGAGCAATGGCTTTATTTTAATCCAGTTGACCCTTGATTAACACAGGTTTAAACTGCATGAATCCACTTATATGTGGATTTTTTTCAATAAATATATTGGACAAACTTTTGGAGATTTTCAATGATTTGAAAACTTTTCTACATAGCCTAGTAATAGTGAAAAAAGTAAGAAAAAGTTAGGTATGCCATAAATGCGTAAAAAATATGTAGGATACTAGTCTATTTTCTCATTTGCTACCATAAAATAGACACAAGCCTATTATAAAAAGTTAGAATTTATCAAAACGTATGTACACAAACCCAGATTATACATGGCGCCATTCACAGTCAAGAGATAAGTAAATAAACACAAAAATTTTGCAGGACTGAATCATACCTGCATAAAATTAACTGTAGTACATACTGTACTATTTTAATAATTTCATAGCTGCCTCCTGTTGCTATTGTGGTGAGCTCAAATGTTGCAAGTATCAGTTTAAAACGCCATGTGATGCTAATCATCTCTGCCTGGGTAGTTTGTCTCCCCAGTAAGTAAATCGTGTGTCACAGTAAAAAGTGTGGTCACACAGTTCTCTCATGTTTTTCATCCTGTTTTGTGCAATACCATAAACCTTGAATAACACCACGGGACCCACACAGAGTACCACTAGTGATGCTGGAAGTGAGTGCTCTCAAGAAGCAGAGAAAAGTCATGACATCACAAGAAAATGTTGAATCACTTGATGTGTTGTGTAGATTGAGGTCTGCAGCTGCCTTTGTTCACCATTTCAGAGAGAAAATTCATCTGTGAACAGATGATGTAAACTTACGGTAGCAGTGAACACAATTCAGTACTGCAAATGCATTTTCTCTTCCTTATGATGTTCTTAAAAAGATCTCTTTTCTGTAGCTTACTTTATTGTAAGAATACAACATACAATACATATAATATTCAAAATATGTGTTACTCCACTTATGTTATCGGTAAGGTTTTCAGTCAACAGTAGGCTATTAAGTTTTTAGGGAGTCAAAAGTGATACTCAAATTTTTGACTGCAGAAGGGGCCGGTGCCCCTAACCCTCAAGTTTTCCAAGGGTCAACTGTATATTCTGTTGGCAGAGGTTTAAATTAATACACTTCTGAAGAACAATTTGAAAATATGTATCAAGGCACACAAATATTACATCTTTTGACCCAGGTTTTCTACCTCTCAAATTTTACCATAAGAAAATGATCAAAGCTGCTTACAAAGATATGCATACAAGAATATTCTTCACAGTATTACTTCAATAGAAAAGAGTTTAAACCCTTTAAAAGATATAATAGGACTTTGATTAAATGACTTACAGCATATTCAACTATTTATTCATGAAAATTGCTATTATAGATTATCTAATAGCACAAGAAAATGTTCAGGATACGTTGTTAAAGAAACTTTTACAAAAGAATATGCATAATATAACCTTAATTGTGTTTTTAATTTTTGATCATTAAATTTGTTAGTTATAGTCTGTCTTGTTCATGCCAAAACTCCTAGAAGGTTCTCATTCCAGACTGCAAATTAGAATGATCTAGAATACTTTTACCAAATATCCCTGACTGGGTCCCACCTGAAAACAAATTAAATAAGAATCTCTGTAGGTATTTGGGGTGGAGAGCTGCTTTAATTTCTCCAAGTAATTCTCATCTCATAATGTGCACTCACTATTAAAAAAAAAACTTCTGCTGTATAGAGCATTTTGCCCCCAGGGGACATTGGCAATATCTGGAGACATTTTTAGTTGTCATCGCCACTTGGAGTAGGGGATGTCATGGCATTTAGTGGGTAGAGACCAGTTTTATGGGCTGAATTATGTTTCTCCTGAAATTCATATGTTGAAATCGCAATCCCCAGTACCTTAGGTTGTAACCATAAAAATTTGGAGATAAGGACTTTAAAGAGGTGATTAAGTTAAAATGAGGCCTTTAGGGTGGTGCCTTAATCCAGTAAGACTGGAGTACTCAAAGAAAGAAGAGGAAAGGCCATGTGAGGACACAGCAAAAAGGCTGCTGTCCACAAGCCAAGGAGAGAGGCCTCCGGAGAAGCCAACCCTGCTGGCACCTTGATCCTGAACTCACAACGTTCAGAACTGTGAGAAAACAAATTTCCGTGGTTTATGCCATCAGTCTGTGGTTATCGATGGCAGCCCTAGCAAACTAGTACAAGGATGCTGCCAAACATCATTCAATGCACAAGATGTCCCCCATAACAAAGAATGATCTCACTTCAAGTGTTCACAGCACTAGGGTTGAGAAACACCGTCTAGAGCCTACCACAGTGCCATGTGTAGATGGTCAATAAATATTTTCTTGACTAGGTGAATGAGATATTTCACAGGTAGAAGTCACCAGGACTTGATCACCAATTGAATGTGAAGAGAGAGGGAAGCGGAAAAGTCAAAAGTGGCGAGAGTCAGGATCGGGGTGAGCAGGTAAATGGGAGAGCGGAATTCAGGAGAGTGGATAGGAATAAAGTGGAAGCTGAGAGGGTGGAGGCATCTCATGAAGGTGTTCAGTGGCGGTGAGAAATAGGCTTCTGGAAATGTGAACCAGAACACATTTCCAGAAATGCACATGGGGCAAAGTTCAGCTGCTGCAAGAAGATAAGACTGCCCAGAGGAGCATCTAGAATGAACAAAGTGCCAGTGATGGAACCTTGAAGACCACCAACATTTAAAGAGTGGGCAGAGGGAAAGGAGCCAGTATGTCAGATGAAGGAAGAAGGCAGAGGCGCCACAGGAAACTTAGTCCAAGGGCAAACATGGAAGCTGGGATGGTGAGGTTTATGGGCCTACATGACTGAGCTATCCTACCCAATTATCCAACCAAAAGCTAACATGGGTGTTGCTGGGAGGTATTCTGTAGATGTGGTTAGCCTCTATAATCAGTTAACTTTATTTATTTATTTATTTATTTATTTATTTATTTATTTATTTAGAGTCAGAGTCTCACTTTGTTGCCCAGGTTGGAGTGCAGTGGCACGCTCACGGCCACCACAGCCTTGACCTGCTGGGCTCAGGTGATCCTTCCACCTCAGTCTTTCAAGCAGCTGGAACTACAGGCATGCGCAGCTACACCCGGCTAGTTTTTTGATTTATTGTAGGGATGAGGTCTCACCAACTTGCCCAGGCTGATCTCGAACCTTTGGGTTCAGGCAATCCTCTCACCTCAGCCTCCCAAAATGCTGGGATCATAGGCATGAGCTACCACGCCCAGTCTTAATCAGTTAACTTTAAGGAAAGGAGATGTTCTTCAATAATTTGGGTAGGCCTCTTCCAGTCAGTTGAAAGGCCTTAAGAGCTAAACTGAGGCCCCCCTGAGGAAAAAGACTTCTGCCAGAAGGCTACAGCATCCCACACGAGAGTTCCCAGCCATCTGTTCTGTTTCTCTGAAGAACCCTGACTAATTCAGTAGCCAAGGAAGGATTCAGGGAGAAGGGGAGCTGGCACTCTATTCTGCGCCTTACACACTAACTGTGGCATATATGATAGAAAGAAAAAAAAAAAACAACAGGATCTTCCACACCTATGGTGAGACCTCAAGAGAAGAGATACCAAGAAAAGAGAAGAGAGATCTAGGAGAGAGGGCACAAGAAAGCTTCAGAGATGGGTACCTATCTGTGGAAATGAGAAGGACTAAGATAGGAGAGTATGAAAGTACCAAGTCAGGAAACAAGGCCCGGCTGTCCCACCCGACACCGACCACCGCTTGAGCACTCACAACCACACCTAGAGAGCCATGTTGAGCAGTTTACACTCATTAACTCTCAATACAAACCTTCCGGGAGAAATTTCATTTCTAGTTTACAGAGTTGGCAACTGGACCACTGTGCTAAGTAACTACCCTAGACCCTCCACCAGCGTATAAAAGAGTCCAGAACCAAACTCAGGCCTTGCCACTCCCATACTTCTGCTATTGACTGCGGAGCTGTTATTGTGTAAGCGGCTTGGTCTGGCAGAAACGTTAGGAGTGGAGAAACGGAGTTCTGATGTTAACTCTGCCCTGAATGTCTACAGGCAGTGGGCAGGGGTCTGCTTTCATGGAACAGCCTAGGCTTTGGGGTCATATGCCTGGGGCTGCAGCTCAAGTCTACTATTCACTAGTTGGGTGACCTCAGGCATATTTCTTACCCTCCCTACAATTCAGCCTCTCCATCTCCAAAGAAGGTATAAATGACACCAACCTTTAAAAGTCTGTATTTTCTATTCTTTAATGCAACAGACATTTTCAATCTTAATTTTTGTTGAATCTGCTGCTGTTTTTAACATTGTGGATCACTCCCCATTGTTCAAAGCATTCCTTTTCTTGCATTACTGTAACACTAAGCCCCTGTAACTTCTTATAAATAAAGTTGATTTGTTTTTTTTTTTGGTCCCTTAAAAAAATTATATCTTCTGAGATAGTATACATAAAGCATGAAGTACTCAGAAATGCTCAAGAAATGGGAGTTCTGGTCCATTCTCACTCTTTCTCTGATCCTCAGTTTTCTCACCAATTGCACCTCCCGCAGGATTGTTGGACTGATCCAACAAGAGATCAAATGCAGGTGTACTTGACAAATTCAATGTATCGTCATTATAGGACAGGATAAAAACACTACCATCTGCAAAATTTAGCCATTGGTTGTACAATCATGAGCAAGTCATATAACACCTTGTGCCTCAGTTTCCCCCTGTGAAATGCAGACAGAATGATAGCTGCTCTTTCCTCCCCAGCACTCGGGCTTATGAGAACACATGAGTGCAATTTGCAATTACTGCAAATTGAATTTCAGGCCATGTGGTTATAAAGGATTTCTGAACAGCTAGTTGACATTCCAGCACCCCCCCCACCACCACCAAATCCCATCATGGAATGTCATCTTCCCACTAGCTCTAACTTGATAGAATTATCTTTTGTTATTTCAGCCCCTGACTCAATGCACATCTCTTGCCTTGCTCCCACTGTCATCTCCCCTCCCAGATTCAACACACGGCCACACCGATATCCTTCCTCTGTTTCCTTTCTTGTTACTACATGTCCAGTAGTATTGCATAAAAGTGCTCGAAGGGAAGGGTCAAGCCCCATTTCAAGTCTGAGGTCTGGGATTACATCAAATCTGTAACGTTTATCTGCCCTCGCCATCAGCCAAACACTTCCCAATTTAGGTCTCAGTCACACTGAGAGAAGACTGAATTGTCTGGGCTGCAGTGTGCCCTGCTCTCACCACCATTTTTCTTACTTAATTCCAAGGGTATGGCGCCCAAACCCACTTAGGCCCCATGCAATGGTCACAGCAACACAGCCATTGGCAACTGGGCGACATTTCACCTGGGGCAGCTTGGGGGCTGCGGGGCTGCTGTCCAGTGACCAGACCACCTCTGTGGGCTGGAGGGGGGAAGGACCCCACAAAGGGCTTTTTGTTTCAATTAAATAAGAAGTCGTTCTGAGCCCAGTTTCCAAAGTGCCTCACTCTCCACGTGCCATGGGCACACAGGAAACATTATTATCAGATGGCAGAACTCCCTGCTTCTACCATGAACTTGGGGGCGGGGGACATTGGCTTAGAAGGCACCCCCTGCCAGCAAATGTGGTGTGCCTCTGTTCTCTGGACCCTTGCTCAGAAATTCATTTTATTGCCCCTAAACCGACAAGGCATAAAAAATAGGGCACATTCCTGGTGCCTAGGACTGTGCTTGAATTCACCAGGAGCACTCGATAAATGTTTGTATAGTGGATAAACAAATGAATGCCACACAAATAAAAAGTTCAAGTGGGGGTTAGAAGGGAAAATCAAGTTTCAGATTTTGTTTTGTTTTGCTTTGTATTTAAATGAAAGAGGAGAAGAAAGAACTATAATTTGGGTTCCAAATTAGAAGGCAACTAAGCCCAGGAAAAAGTAAGTCATTTGTTTGACCATTTGGGGACACAGCGGTCAGCCAGCAGGTACCCACTGTAGACAGCACAATGCACGACCCCAGAAATACTTCCAAGTCCAAGAAGTCTCTGCGGCATCTGCCCCCTCAGCTCCGTTCCTCACTTCTGCCTTGTTTTGTTCTCCCTGCTCTTCATACACAACCTGAATGAGGTTACTTAACCCTGACAGCTTTCTCTGGGGAGCAATTAGAGCCTTTAAGCTCTTACCTATGCTTCACCAGAAGTCTTCTCATTAAATAGTTACTTCAAATGTTCCCAGGGCCTAAAACATTAAGATTTAAAGGAAACAATTGACTGCTTTTTTCCATGCCAAATCAGACCGTTGTTTAACATGGTGAGAGCTACCACTGAGGTTACTGAAGTAGAAAAAGGGGGTTATATGTTGCTGGAGAACAGAAACTTAGCAGGGACATTTAAAACAAGACAAACTCAGAGACCAAGTAAGTCCAAGTGATGTCTTCAAGGAATCGGGCTTTGCAGAGGTCCCACAGCCCAGAAGCCAGACCCTAAATGACTTCCAGGACTCCCAAGCAACTCTGTTCTGCATCTCATCTCACAAAATAGACTGGAGCTGCCAGTAAGGTACATGTAACGAGGAGAAGAGATCATGGAGAAGGATGATCTCTTGGCCTGACTTGAAGGATGACAAACCAGGCTGGAGGACCAGCAGAGGACAAAGTGTGGTGATGTGAGCAGTGGCAGGGACTAGAAGCAGGGACTAGCTTCTGAGACTAGAAGCTTATGGGTTTTTTGTCGTTGTTTGATTCTTAAGAAGACAGTTTTGCTCTGCCATCTAGGCTGGAGTACAGCGCAATGATGGCTCACTGTAGCCTCAACCTGTTGAGTTCAAGCAATCTCCTGCCTCAGCCTCCCAAATAGCTGGGACCACAGGCACATGCCACCACACCTGACTGATTTTTTTTTTAATTTTTTGTAGAGATGGGGTCTTGCTTTGTTGCCCAGGCTGGACTTGAATTCCTGGGTCCAAGGAAATTCTCCAACTTTGCCCACTCAAAGTGCTGGGATTATAGGCAACCTAATTCTTTTGATTTTTTTTTTTTTTTTTTTTGCAGAGACAAGGTCTCACTATGTTGCTCAGGTTGATCTTGAATTCCTGGCCTCAAGAGATCCTCCTGCATCAGCCTCCCAAAGTGCTAAGATTGCAGGCATGAGCCATTGTGCCCAGCTGGGAAGCTTGTTTTGAAGCAGGAGAAAGTTTACCTTTCTGACCATGCCCGACTCTGTCGAGAGAACCTTGCCCTCCATGGGAAAGTGATCTGCAGATCTGCAGAACACCAAAGTCATCTGCATCTGAGTTGTGTGGGGAGTTTACTACTGAGTTGTCTTAGAATTCTGACTTGTGCCTAGTGGTTAAAGATAGGGGTTCCAATATATTAAAATTTATTCATAACTTCTAAATGGCATTGGGTCAGATCAGAAATGAAAATGGATGTCATCTCCTTCAAACCTGACATTTATTAATCCAGAACAGGAGGAGGCCTTCTAAGTGAGCAGAGACAGAGGAACACATCTGTTTGGTGTCCAGTTCAGGATAAACGGAAAACATTCCTTCTTGGTTCCTCTCAGCACTTATGGGCTTCTGTTTCCCAGAACTGTCTCAGAAAGAATTCTTCACTTTTCTAAGCTGTGAGTATACACAAGCATCAGGATAACTCAGTCATTAAATCCCCACACAAACCAAACTGGGAGTTGGTTTTTTTTCTTTTCTTTCCTTCTCCACCATTTCCCATGAAGGCCCTGTTCTCCTTGCAGGGCGGGGTACTGGCAGAAAGGCCAAGCAGACATAAGCATACCCTGGGTTCCTTCAAATTCTGGAGGGCTGCACCCTACACTCAACACACCCCATGCCACACCCCAGTTGATGTTGCCATTGCTGGTGATCATGACAAAGGCTACCGTCCAGGCATCCTCCTTTCCAGAGTCACAATAGGTTGACTTGGGCCTTTTGTTCTAAGGAAGATTTATTTTGAATTTTCATAAGGCCTTCTGTAGATGCTACCTGTGGGGGACACGGGTTCCATCTTTGCCAGTTCCACACTGGCACTGGCATTTTCCATTTCCACACTGGAGGAAATTCCCATGATATCAGTCCTGTGTCCCCGGTGTAGTTGCAGCTCAAATTTCCAGCCTCTCTTGCAGTTAGAATGCAGGGCTGTGACCCAGCTCCACTTGTATACACATCCACGTAAGATTTTGTTTTAGAAAGGAGAAAGTAGGTCAGGTGTGGTGGGTCACACCTGCAATCCTAGCACTTTGGGAGGCTGAGCTAGGAGGATTGTTCAAGCCCAGGAGTTCAAGACCAGCCTGGGCAACATAGCAAGACCTCATCTCTACAAAAAAAATTTAAAAATTAGCCAGACATGGTGATGCATACCTGTAGTCCCAGCTACTTTGGGAGGCTGAGGTGGAAGGATCACCTGAGCCCAACAGCTCAAGTCTGCCTGTGTTCATGTCACTGCACTCCAGCCTGGGTGACAGAATGAGACCCCAAATCAAAAAATAATAATAATAAATGAGGAAGCAAGCAACATAAGGGACCAGGCTCTACCAAGGGAAACCCTTTCAATGATAGAGGAGCCTCAGGTCTCAGGAAGCAGCTATGCAGGAGGGAGAGACAGCGCATTCCTACCATTGAGTTCTCAGTCACTGCAATGATTTTATCTTCAGACCAATTCTGCAGTGTGGTTGGGGCACTTTTCCTGGAAACTTAATCTTGAACTTGCTTCCCCACTCCCCTCAACTCCCAGTGATCCCAAATATTTAATAAATCCATTTTCTTCTTGAAAGAGTTTTTCCTGTTGCCAGGAACACTTCGGGAGCTGAAGGGATAGTGGCCTAAAAGCATGGGGACTTTTGACATTTGTCTGTGCCCTATGTGCACTTCCTCCTCTCCTGGTCTTTAACAGTGTTGGTGGGAGGAGCAAGGGTCATCCCTTTCTGCAGACATAGAGAACTCATTCATTCAACGCAAAGCAAACTTGTGAGTTCTGAGACAGTCCTTTCTTAGAATCAGTGGTGTCTGCAGATGTAAGTTCCTTTGACACCTACTTCAAGCTACAACACAGAAGAGCTTCAAAATGTGACCTCAAGACCAGCTTCAGCCTCTACATTCCCCCTTTGCCCTCCTTCCCTTTGACCCTCACTCAATCTCCACTTCACCTCTCTCCAGACACCCAGGTCTCTTAAGCTCTTTCCCACTAGCCTTAGCCAAATTTGCAATCAACCCCTTTAAGGTTTAATGACTGAAATGGCTTGGAATGTTATTCTTTGCCAGATGCATGTGTGTGATGCAGGAATCAGAGCCTTGGAGGAAAAAGACAATGCCTCCTAGGGAAATTTCTGACATCAGCTAGTCAATAAAGGAAATCTGTGTTTGATTTGCTTCCATTTTCACATATTTGTTCTTAGCATTGAGGATTTTCCTGGGGGACTACAAAGCCATCATCTGGGACAGAAGGACTCTAACATGTACGGCATGCCCACACACATGAAGGTAGTGCACTGGATGCTTTTTCAAGCTTATCACACTCGCCCTGGCCCTTGCCACTCAAGCCACGCTGGCTGCTTCGCTGTGCCTCCAAAACACCAAGCACTTTGTGGCTTCAGGCCTTTGCACTGTCCAGTCCCTATGCCTGAGGCACCCTTTCCCTAGATGCCCGCACAGCCCACTCCCCTACCTTAGGTCTCTGCTCAAATGTCTTCAGCTAGAGACTCCTCTGATAACCTGCCCTCTGCCTCTTCCTCCTAGCATTCTCATTCCTCTCCGGGAACTCTGTCTCATTAGTTCCCCAAGTTACTGATCGTCATGCAGCCAACTTGGTTATTAATGTACTGTCCAGACCCACTGCTACCACCACCAAAATGTACGTTCGAAACAGGCAGGGATTCTGTCTTTGCTCACTGCTCTTTGACCCAGCACCTAGAACAGTCACTGGCATGGAGTACAAGCTCAATAGAATTTGTTGAACGAATTAAATTTGTACAGAATGATGTGCATATCATTCCAATTTTCAAAAATTAAATTGTCCAAAGTCCCCTTATCCATGGTGAAGCCTTACACCCGAACCTGAATCTATGCAACTTCTCCCACCAACACTGGCTAATCACAGGGAATGTAAGCCTCTTGCCCTCAGTTCCTCAGTGGCCTTCCAACCCTTCCTGATGAGTGACACTTGCATTGCTTAAAATAACATTATTTGCTACACATGATAAACCTTCTTATCTAAGTGTGTTAACCCTCCAAAAAAGTCTGATAAGGTGTGCTCGGTAGGAATATTCTCCTCCAAATGGTGAGTCAGGGACCCAGGCTCTTTCTAATTTATGGGTCAATCATCTTCGATATATGACTCTTAAGGTTGCCCTGGGAGTCACTCCCATTCCAGCCATGGAATGACTGTGAGAATCATTTTGGGGAGTGAGAGGGGAGGAGAATACTTGTACTCACATGATATTAGCCAGCTCCTAGTTATATGGCTACACCCAGCTGCAAGGGGGTCTGGGAAATGTGGTGTGACTATGAGCCCAGGAATTGAAGAGAACAAAAGAAACTTCAAAGGATCCAATGTCATCCTTCTATTAGCAACTCGGGTTTTAGAGTATTTTAATTGCTGAGTAGAAAGGTACCAGGCAAAGTGGTTTATCACCTAGACATAGAATTCGGGCAGTCTTGGGTTCATATCCCAGGCTCATCACTGACTAGTTGTCTGACCTTATTCAAGTTACTTTCTTCTCTAAGTCTCAGTTTCCTCAACTATAAACTGGGAACAGTGCTACCTCATCAGATTGTGGTGAGGAACAGCTGAGATAATGCCTGTATGTAGCAGTCCTGACACGGACCTGTTATTAGGGGGAAGATGCTCAGAAGAGGGGTCCCCAGCTTCCTTCCCCTGTGTCCTTACGTCCCAGATAGCCAGTGATCCAGAGAGCCACTCTGGGTCTCAAAGCTGAAACGAGACAAGCTTTGTCCCCACTTGACAAGTGACCTGTGAGTCCTCTCTGTTGCATCCTATTGATGGTTTTTGACAAATCCCACAGTATCAGTTTGCATAAGTAAGTTTGAAATGCCCTTTCCATTAATGGAGGAGCTCTGCTATTAACTAATTACACTTTGGCTTTTCCTGCATGCGCTACTGTGCCAGGGAAAAGAGGCCGAGTGTGAGGTGGCCTCTGGCGTGGAGAGGAGGTTTACACAGACTGGGATGGGCAGGGTGAGGGTAGACGTGGGAGTTGCTCTTTTCCGTCTTTTCTATAAACCCAGTTACTGGGAGAAAGGCCTGTGAAAAAACTGCTCTCAATTTTCCACAGGAGTGTTTCTGAAGGACTCAGGGCAATGCAAATTTTCAGAAAATCGATGTTCAGGAAGAAATTAAATGAACAGCTCAAGGTTGCCAATGAATCTATGGCTTGATTGTGAAGTGGGGTCCTGCTGGGAAGAGCACTGGTCTTAGAATCTAGAACTTCCACCACTGGCTGTGACCCCACGGCTGACACCTACAGGGCCAACCCCAGGCCAGACTAGGGAGCAGTGGTCTGCTCACTTCATCTTCTTCTGTGGCTTTCTCTGGGTCAGTTAAAAAAAAAAGCCTGAGTATTAAGAGCGAGTTAGATGTGAGTTCAAATCCCAGCTCTGTGCTTACCCTCCAGCAAGTTATATCTCCTCTCATAGTCTCAGCTTCCTTGTGTGTTAAATGAGAATATCTATCTCAAGGGGTTACTACAAAAATTAACTGTGAACAGCGTGGCTCAAAGTACATACTAAGGAAATGTCAGTAGGTAGGCATTTCCTACACCACTCCCACCCTGAGACCTCTTCCTTTGCTGTAGGACTTGATGTTACCAACTTGAAAGTGTTTTTAAGGAGTTGACCCTCTCCCCAAGGTATTCTTACTGTAACAAGAGATGTATTAGGTAGCTGAGGGGTGAGGAGTTTGCCATGTCTTGAATAGTAAGATTTAAATATCCCGGGCCCAACAGAAATGTATTTAACTGGTTCTGAAGAGCTTCTTGGAGGCATCTCTTCAAGAGAGAAAGAGCCAGAAATTGTGAACTTCACCCAATAGAAAGCTTTTGGTACAGAAAGGGCATAGGGTTTTTGACCTGGAGTCACTCAGATCTATACCTATCCCAGCCGCATGGTTAAGCATCTAGGTACTTGAGACAGAAAGTAAATAAAAACAGAAAGAACTAAGCTCTACTTCCATTTAGAATACCCACAATTACAAGAGACTCTTGTTCCCACCCTAACAATGAGAACAAACCTACATTATCACAATCACCCTAACAATCAGAGAGCCAAGGATGCAAAGAAGCAAAATGACTAAGCTTCAGAAAGTGGTGATTCCTTCCTAACAAGAAGAGAGCCATCATGTTATCATCACTGGGAATGAGCAAAGAAAGATGACTCTGTCATGAATGGGGGTAAGAAGAAACCCACCAGGCTGGGCATGGTGGCTACGCCCATAATCCCAGCACTTTGGGAGGTAGAAGCAAGAGGATTGCCTAAGCCCAGGGTTCAAGACCAGCCTGGGTATCTTGGAAAGACCTCATCTCTACAGTAAATCAAAAAATTAGCCAGGTGTGGTGGCGCACACCTGTAGCTCCAGTTACTTGGAAGGCTGAGGTGGAAGGATTGCCTGAGCCCAGAAGGTCAAGGCTGCTATGGCCATGAGCATACCACTGTACTCCAACCTGGGCAACAAGTGAGACTCCAACTCAAAAAAAAGAAGAAACCTACCAAACTTTTCATGAACTTTTGGTGGTGAGTGGGTTGGCATGAGAGACAGGATCCTGAGGAGTCCTGGGCAGAATGTGTGTCTGTGCCAACTGCTCTGATTGTTCTTATCAAGTGCACAGGGACAGTGTACTGAGGGCAGGAGGTGGGCAGATGACCCTAAGGTTCCCAGGGTCTTCCTCAAGTGCAAAGCTAAAGTGAGAGTGGAGCAGGCGATCACAGAGAAGTCCCTCTCAGGCACTCTCGACCTCTACCAAGTGCACGGCAGCCATCCTCTGAAAGATGCAGGCAGGACCACCAAGTGGAGAGAGAACTTTCAAGATGCAGAAAACGCGGACAAAACTGAGAGAGCAAAGAGAATAACCAAGTAAGAGGGGTCAGAGGAAGCTGGCAGCCAGACTGTAAAACAGAATTTTCTGGATTCTTACAAGTATTCAGATTTCAAACTCTGCTGAAGGGAAATCCTTGATTCCTTCCCTCAAATTGTTTGAAACTAGTAACCAAAGGAATCTAAGAAAGAAAATAGAGCATTAACAGGGAAAATGAATATTATTATTATTTTGTAAGAGATAATAGGCCAAATACAGTGGCTCACACCTATAATCCCAGTACTTTGGATGGCCAAGGCAGAAAGATCCCTTGAACCCAGGAGTCTGAGACCAGCCTGGGCAACATAGTGAGACCTTGTCTCTATAAAAATTTTTAAAATTAGTCAGGTATGGTGGTATATGCCGCTAGTCCCAGCTACTTGGGAAGCTGAGGTGAAAGGAGTACCTGAACCCAGAAGGTAGAGGCCACGGTGAGCCATGATCATGCCACTGCACTCCAGACTGGGCAACAGAGTGAGACTCAAAAAAAGAGAGAGAAAGAGAGAGATAATAGTCAGGTACTTTTCAAAATCAACCTATAAATCCAAGAAGCTCAGTGAACCCAAGTAGATAAATACAAGAAAAACCACACCTAGACATGTCATACACATATACACATATGTGTATTTCTGATGTGCAAAAAACTGCTGGCTGTTAAAAACAAAGATAATAATATAGTATGAAGTTTATAGCATAAATAGAAGTAAAATATATTAAAACAATGGTGCAATGGACAAGAGGCAGATAAATGGAATTATATTACTGTTTCTTAAATTGTTCACAAATGGTATGAATGAATTTGAAGGTAAACTGTGATTATTTAAAATATATAGTTTAATTTCTAAAAAGCAAACACCATAAAAATAACATTAAAAGTATAGCTTTGCCAGGCATGGTGGCTCATGCCTATAATCCCAGCACTGTGGGAGGCCGAGGTGAGGAGGGACTGCCTGAACCCGAAGATTCGAGACCAACCTGGGCAACTTGGCGAGACCTCATCTCTACAATAAATCAAAAAATTTGCTGGGCATGGTGGCGCACACTTGTAGTTCCAGTTATTTGAAAGGCTGAGGCAGAAGAATCGCCTGAGCCCAGCAGGTTGAGGCTGCAGTGACTGGGAGTGTGCTACTGCCCTCCAGCCTGGGTGACAGAATGAGATTCCAACTCAAATAAATAGATAAATAAAAATTAAAAATAAAAGTATAGTTTAAAAGCCAATAAAGAAGACAAAACAGAATTTTAAAAAATTGATTCACTCAAAGAGAAAACAGGAAAAAAGAAAACAAAGTACAATGAACAGATACAACAAATAACAAAACGGTAAACTTAAACCTAACCACATGTATAATTACATCAAATATAAATAGATTAAACACACCAACTGTAAGCCAGAAATTGAGAGAGCCCATTAAAAAGTAAGACTTACCTATAAGTTATTTAAAATAACATATGTTAAGAATAAAGACAGATAGATTGAAAGGAAAATATTAGATTAAGATATTCCATGCAAACGGTAAGCATGGGCTATATTAAAATCAAACAAAGTGGACTTTAAGACAAAAAGTATTACCAGATAAGGTATTTCATCATTTTGAAAAGATCAATTCATCAGGAAGAACTAACAGTCCTAAATGTATATACACTCATAACAGGATTTCAAAATTCACAAGGCCAAAATTGACAGACAGAGAAAAATAGAGAAATTCACATTTATAGTTGGATATTTTAACACCTCTCTCTCAGCAATTGATATAACAAATAGGCCCAAAAAATCAGTAAGATTATAAAAGGGTTGAACACTGCTTTTAACCAATTTGAAGTAATTGACATTGATAAAACACTACATCCAAAACCTGCAAATTCTCATAAGCTCAATTGCTCCTAAAACATTTACTAAGAGCGGTTACATGCTGAGTCATAAAACAAATCTGAAAAAAGATCAATGACTTAAAATCATATAAAAATATCAAAATAATATTCTCTGATCACAATAGAACTAAATTATATATCAATTACAATTAGATATCTAGACAATCTTGAAATACTTCAATATTTAAATACCCACTTTTATATAATGTACAAGTCAAAGAAAAAATCACAAGGGAAGTTAGAAGATGTCTCCAACTAAAAAACTTAAAAAACACAACATAACACCATTTGTAGGATACAGATAAAGCTGAGCTTAGAGGAAAATTTGGGACTTTAAATGTCCATATCAGAAAAAAAGGACTAAATCAAAGATCAAAATTTCCGTCTTAAGAAGCAAGGAAAAAAAAGAGCAAATTCAAACCAGCATTTAGTAGATGATAGCAAATAATAAAAATTAACAGCAAAAATAAATAAATCAGAAAATGGGCAAACCAGAAAAGTAAAAAGCTGGATATTTGAAAAAATTAATAAAGCTGATAAATTTTGTTGTAAAACTGGTCAAGAGGAAGAAACAAAAATTACCAAAAACAGGAGATAAGGAGAATACATTACTGTAAATCCTAAAGATATTAAAAGAATAATAAAAGGATGTTATGAACAACTGGATGCCAAAATATCAACACTTATATAAAACTGAAGAATTCCTTGAGAAGTAAAATTTATCAGAACTGAAGTAAGAAGAAATAGAAAATATAAATGGTCCTATGTCTTTTAAGCAATTAAACTTATAATAAAATACCTACCAACAAAGAAATCTTCACACTCAGATAGTTTTGCCAATGAATTATGTAAACTTTTAAGGAAGAATTCATACCAGTCTTATAAAACTACTTTCAGAGTTACACAAAGGAACATTTCCTTTACAAGTTGTTACAAGAGACTCATATAACTCTGATACCAGAACCTGACAGATACATTTCAAGAAAAAAAATCCTTTATGAACATAAATGAAAAAAATCTTTACCTAAATATTAGCAAAACAAATTTATCAATATATATTATATATGCATTATTATTACTAAGTAAAGTATAACAGGAATGCAAGATTAGCTTAATGTTTAAAAGTTGTTCAATGTAACCAAAGGAGAAAAATTATATAATCATCTTATTAAATACTGAAAAAACAATTGACAAATTCCAATATTTATTAGGAGGGGGAAGGGAACTCTTATTAAACTTGGAAGAAAGAAGAAGTTCCCAATCTGATCAAGGAAATCTACAAACAACCTACTGCTAAAACCATAATTAATGGAAAAACATTAAACTTTCCCCCTGTGATAAGATGCAAGAAAAGGATATCCACTCTCACCTTTTCTATTCGGTATTATACTAGAAGTCCTAGCCATGCAGCAAGGCATGAATAAATAAACAAATCACACAAACATTAGAAAAAAAGTAAAACCACTGTTATTTGCAGACAATATAATTGCATATGTAGAAAATTCTATGGAATCAATTTAGCAAGATCAACAGACAAAAATAGTTTAATTTCTATGTAGTACCAATAAACAAATGGAAAATAATTTTTAAATGCCAGTTACAATATCACCAAAAACCACTAACTATTTAGAAAAAAAATCTATTGAAAAGTGTACAGGAAAAGAAAAAGAAGAAAAGTGTACAGGGCACAAAAAAACTTACAGAGAGGAATTAAAAGGTAAATAAATGCAGGACTATATCATGTTCATGAATCGGAAAAGAAAATATTGTCAAATATGTATTCTCTCAAAATGGATCTGCACATTTAATCAAAATTTCAGCAGGTCTTTTTGAAAAGTTCACAAGCTGAGTCAACAAGTTATATGGGCATAGAATATCAAAAACAATTTGAAAAAGAATAACAAAGTTGAAGGTCTTATACTACATTATTTCAAGTCTTACCATAAGGTTATAGTATGTCATTGATATAAAGATAGACAAATCGGTTGGGCTCAGTAGTTCATGCCTGTAATCCCTGCATGTTGGGAGGCCAAGGTTAGAGGATTGCTTGAGGACAGGAATTGGAGACCAGCCTGGATAACATAGCAAGGCCTTATCTCTATTAAAAAAGAAGGAGGAGGAGAAGAAGAAGGAGAATAAGGGACAAATAGATCAATAGAAAAAAGTAGAGGATCCGTAAATCAACCCATACATATAAGATCAATTGCTTTCAACTTTTGTTAAAAAGGAAAGTCATTCTAACAAATGGTGCAGGACCAGCAGGATATCTGCATGAAAAAAAAAGGAGAACTTCAATACTTACCTCACTCCTTATACAACAATTAATTCAAGAAGAATGACTCACAGGTCTAAATATAAAAATTAGAATCATATCACTTCTCGAAGTTAGCACAGAGTATCTTTGCAATTTAGGGGTAACCAAAGATCTTTTAGATAGGCTAAAAAAAGCATTAACTAAAAAAGAATGCACTGATATACTAGTATTAGTCTGAAGCATTTTATATTTTCTAAAAATGGCTACAGTAATATTTCCAGTCCCACGTGCCCTTCCAGAACTTTGTCACTTCCCCATCAAGTGGAGTTTATTGACACTTCCCTGGAGCCAAGGAGAGCTTGTAACTGCTCCAACCCACAGAGCAAAGCACAGGTGATGCTATGTGACTTCTGAAGCCAGGTCGTAAAAGGAAAATAGCCTTAATCTCAACCTCTCTTTCTCTCTCTCAGAATCTTCTCACTCTTAGAACCCAGACACATAAGGAGGCCCTGGTAGGTATTCCTACCAACATCCCATCTAAGGTCTAAACTGACAGAATCAAGTGTCAGATGTGTGCCTTCAGATGAGTTCAGTCTTCAGCCTTTAAGCCACCCCAAATGACACCAATGGGAACAGAAACAAGCTATCCCAACTGAGTTCTACCAAAATTCATGAACAAAATAAATGTTCTTATTTTAAGCCAAAATATTGGGGACAGTGACTAAAGAATTATCAAAATAATAAGCAATTTTGTACAACAAAAGACACCATTAAGAAATTGAATTGGCAATTCACAGATTGGGAAAAAATATTTACAATACAAGTATCTGACAAAGGATTTTTATCTGTCATATATAAAGAACACCTACAAATCAAAAATTTTAAAACCAACAATCCTATTAAAAAATAGGCAAATGATTTAAAAAGATATCTCACAAAATAAGATATATAAATGGCCAATTAACTATGAACTATGAAAAGGTACTCAACACCATCATGAAAGAGCAAATTAAGCTAGATATGGTGACTCTTACCTGGAACTGCAGCTACTCTGGATGCTGAGGCAAGAGGATCACCTGAGGCCAGGAGTTCAAGATCAGCCTGAGCAACATAGCAAGACCCTATCACTACAAAAAGGGGGGGTGGTGCAAATTAAATTATAATTTCCCACCTACTAGCATGATTAAAATTTTTTTTTTGAGTTGGAGTCTCACTCTGTCGCCCAGACTGGGGTGCAGTGGCCGCTCCCGGCCACCGCAGCCTCAACCTGCTGGGCTCCGGTGATCCTTCCGCCTCAGCCTTCCAAGTAGCGGGAATTACAGGCACGCGCTACCACGCCCAGCTAATTTTTTGATTTATTGTAGAGATGAGGTCTCGCTGCCCAGGCGGGTCTCGAACCCGCGGGCTCAGGCAATCCACTCACCTCAGCCTCCCAAAGGCGCGGGATTACAGGCTGAGCCACCGAGACCGGCATGATTAAAATTAAAATAACTGACAATGCCAAATGTTAGAAGACAATGTGGAAGAAGTGAAACACTCATATATTACTTGGTCAAGTATAAATTGGTACAACCTATTTGGAAAACCGCTTGGCTGTTTCTTATGAAGTTAAGTAGACATCTACTCTATGACCCAGCAACTTCACTACTAGGTATTTACACAAGAGAAATAAAAGCATGTTTCCAAAAAAACAAACAACAACAACAAAAAAGTATGAGAATGTTAATAACAGCTTTATTCATAATAGTCAACAATTGGAAACTACCCAACTATCCAAATACAGTAGAATAGAAAAACAAATTGTGGCACATCCATGTAATAGGATAAGATTTAACAGTGTGTGTTGAGAATAAACTATTGATACATCCAACAGTTTGGATGAATCTTGAAAACATTCTTTTTTTTTTATTAATCAATATTTTTTATTATGGTTTTGTGGGGTACAGTTAAGGGTTAGGTGTACAATTACTTTTCATTCAGACACCCTATTGATAAGAGGTGTTTCCCCATCCCCAGACAGATATTTGCTACTGTTAATCCCATCCCCCTTCTCCCCCCCATAGTTTCCCAGTACTGTCAGTCATTTTTGTATAGTATTGCATTGGATGTTCAAGGTCCATTATATGAGTGAGAACATGTGATATTCGGATCTTTGTTTCTGTGAGAGGTCACTCAGTATTATAGACTCTAGTTCCATCCAGGTTGCTGCGAAATTCATGATTTTGTTCTTTTTTATGGCTGCGTAGTATTCCATCATGTATATGTACCACATTTTTTTAATCCAGTCCTCTTTTGATGGGCAGCAAGGTTGTTTCCGGGTTCTTGCTATTGTAAACAATGCTGCGATAAACATACGTGTGCAGGTATCTTTTTTATAGAGAGATTTGAGTTCTTCAGGGTATATTCTCAGTAGGGGGATTGAGGGATCATATGGAAGGTCGATTTTTAGGAATCACCACACTGCTTTCCACAGAGGTTGCACTAGTTTACACTCCCACCAACAGTGTAGAAGTGTTCCCTTTTCACCACACCCTCTCCAGCAGCTGTTATTTTTTGAGTTGTTGATAATTGCCATTCTGACTGGAGTTAGGTGGTATCTCAGTGTGGTTTTGATTTGCATCTCCCTGATGATTAGTGAGGTTGAGCATTTCTTCATGTGCTTGTTGGCTGCTTGGATGTCTTCTTTTGTGAAGTGTCTGTTCATATCTTTTGCCCATTTTATAATGGGGTTGTTTGTTTTCTTCTTTTCAGTACGTTTGAGTTCCTTGTAGATACAGGATGTTAAGCCTTTGTCAGACCTAGAGTTGGCAAATACTTTTTCCCAGTCTGTAGGCTGTCTCCCTGCTCTCTTGATGGTTTCTTTGGCTTTGCAGAAGCTTGTCAGTTTAATAAGGTCCCACTTGTTTATCTTCTCTCTTATGACCTGTGGGTTTCGGGTTTTGTACAGGAATTGGATGCCAGTTCCGATTTCTTTTTCTAAGGTTCTTATGGTTTGAGGTTTTACATTTAGGTCTCTGATCCATTTGGAGTTAACCTTTGTGCATGGGGATAGATAGGGGTCCTGTTTCAATCTTCTGCATGTGGTCAGCCAGTTTTCCCAGCACCATTTACAGAATAGGTTCTCCTCTCCCCAGTGGTAGGTGGGGGGGGGCTTTGTCAAAGATGAGTTGGTTGAGAAATTGAGGTTTTGCTTCTGGAATCTCAATTCTGTTCCATTGATCTATATGCCTGTTCCTGTACCAATAGCAAGCTGTTTTGATGATTGTAGCTTTATAGTAAAGTTTGAAGTCTGGTATTGTGATACCACCTGCTTTGTTTTTTTTGCTGAGGATTGTTCTGGTTATTCTTGGATGTTTGTGTTTCCATATGAATTCCTGTGATGTTTTTTCTAGGTCTGAGAAGAATGTTGTTGGTAATTTAATGGGTATTGCATTGAATTTGTAGATTGCCTTAGGTAAGATGGACATCACAATGTTGATTCTTTCGATCCATGAGCATGGGATATTTTTCCACTTGTTCGTGTCAGCTTTGATTTCTTTGAGCAGTGTTTTGTAATTTTCATTGTAAAGGTCTTTCACGTCCCTGGTTAGGAAGATGCCAAGGTATTTCATTTTTTGTGTGTGGCTATTGTGAATGGAATTGTGTTTTTTATTTGGGTTTCTGTTTGTTTATTATTGGTGTAGAGAAATGCGATTGTCTTTTGTACATTTATTTTGTATCCTGAGACTTTGCCAAAGGCCTTTATCGATGTAAGGAGGCTTTTGACAGATTCTCTTGGGTTTTCAAGGTACACAATCATATCATCTGCATAGAGAGATAACTTGACTTCCTCTTTTCCTATTTGAATACCTCTGATTGCCTCCTCTTCTCTGATTGCTCTAGCCAGGACTTCCAATACTATGTTGAACGGGAGGGGTGAGAGTGGGCATCCTTGTCTCGTTCCAGTTTTCAGGGGAATTGGTTCCAATTTTTGTCCATTTAGGAGTATGCTGGCTGTGGGTTTCTCATAGATGGCTTTTACTATTTTGAGGTATGTTCCCCGTATGCCTAGATGTTCAAGGGTTTTTATCAAGAAGGGGTGCTGGATTTTATCAAAAGCTTTTTCTGCATCTAAGAAAACATTCTTTTAAGTAAAAGAAGTCACAAAAAGAGTAGATACGGTATGACTCCATTTTGATGAAATTAAAAAAAACTAATCTAAGATGATAAAAATTAGAAAGTGGTTGCCTCTGGGGAACAAGGTAATTGGCTCTAAAAATATCTAAAGTGAAATAGGAGACATTTCTGGGATACTCTATATCTCTTTTGATCACATGAGTATATATAATTGTCAAAATTCACTGAATGAAACACCAAAGATATGTTCATTTCATTGAATATAAATAATATTTAACCAGAGAAAGAGCTGTTTCTGTGAGCTCTGTAACACAGTGGTCTCAAGCAGCCCTTCTGTGGGACCACTCTAACAGATGCTTCTAACAAAGATCACTAAGTCCTACCCTGTTCCTTTCTCCCCTGCTTTCCCACAGTCCACCAGCCTCCACTGTAGCAGTGTACGTGAGCACAGGGCATGGAGCAGGGCACGGGGGAGAGCAAGACACATGACTGATATCCAGAGCCCAGCAGCAGAACAGGTACAAGCTTGCTCACACACGATGCCTCTCTGTGTGTTCCAGAAATGTTCCAGTGTAAGCGGGAAACGTGGGAAGCTGTGATTATGAGTTACACAGTGGGGAGTAATGGGCCAGTCAAATGTGTGACTTGTATCACACCCATAGGCCCATGAGTCGGGTTATATCAGAAACCTGAAAAGCTTTGAAAATTCACTACAATGAGATGACTCCTTTACTGTATGTACAAGTCACCACCCTCCCCACCTCACCTACTACCTCCTCCACTCAAAACTCATTCCCACCATGTCTTACATGAATATGTACTATTGTTTTCCAGAAGTATATTTTCCATAGTATTTTAGATACTGATTACTAAAATACAAATTCACTTAAAGGCATTACTGAGTTTGTTATACAAGCAGGGGCCCCAAAAAACCCAGAATTTATTTGTTTAAAATGGTGTGTTTATTCTTATGTGTTTAAACTGTAATTACCTTCAAAATACTCTCCATTGATGCAATACACCTATTGAGATGCTTTTTCCACTGCTCAAAACAGTTTTTGAACTCGTCAATTTTTTTTGACTTGGAGTCTCACTCCGTTGCCCAGGCTGGAGCACGCAGTGGCACACTCACGGCCGCCCCAGCGTCGATCTGCTGGGCTCCTGCGATCCTTCCACCTCAGTCTTTCAAGTAGCCGAAACTACAGGTGCACGCTACTACGCCCGGCAAATTTTTTATTTATTGTAGAGACGAGGTCTCGCCAAGTTGTCTGGGCTGGTCTCAAACCTGCAGGCTCAGGCAATCCACTCGCCTTGGCCTCCCAAAGTGCTGGGATTACAGGCTGAGCCACTGAGCCCGGTCAGAACTCGTCAATTTTGATGCCTGCCAGTGCTTCTGTCATTCTTTGTTTCACCTCTCCCACATCGGCAAAATGTTTCCCTTTAAGAACTTTTTCTATTGGGGAAACAAACAAACAAAAAAGTCGCTTGGGGCTAGATCAGATAAATAGGAAAGGTAGGGCATGGGGATCATGCCATTTTTGGCCAAAAACTGCTGAACGCTCAGCTCAGGGTGGGCAGGCGTGCTTGTAAATCACCCATTATGAAATAGACAAACACGTCAGCCCCTCACAACAACACCAGCTGATACACTGATGCTGATGGTTTCCTACAACACTTAGCTTGCAGGGAAGTCTGTACTACAAAAGGCCTGCCCTCCAAAAAAATAATTCCATTTTTGGGGGGGTTTCTTCCTTGTATATCTATTCAAACAGTAGATGTTAAAAGTAAAACTTCTATTAGGCAAGTCAGAGTTATTTTCAATAAATTTTAAGTGAGTTCCTTATACTGGAACAGATACCTGGTGTCCAATAGACCTGGATTCAAATTCTGACTGCAACTTCCTAGCTATGTGACCTTAATCCCTCTGATCTTCAGTTTCTCACCTGAAGAAATAGAGATAATGATAGGCCCTGCCTCGGGGTGATCAAGAGGATTAAATATCAAAGAAGGCTTTAACACATAGTATGACACATAGTATGAGCTTAGTTAATATTAGTAGTATTAGCCGGACTCGGTGGCTCAGCCTGTAATCCCGCGCCTTTGGGCGGCTGAGGTGAGTGGATTGCCTGAGCCCGCAGGTTCAAGACCCGCCTGGGCAGCGAGACCTCATCTCTACAATAAATCAAAAAATCAGCCGAGCATGGTAGCACATGCCTGTAATTCCCGCTACGCATAAGGCTGAGGTAGAAGGATCACCGGAGCCCAGCAAGTGGAGGCTGCGGTGGCTGGGAGCGGCCACTGCACTCCAATCTGGGTGATCGAGTGTGACTCCAACTCAAAAAATATATATATTAGTAGTATTATTCAACAAAAACTACAAGAAAGATTAGATAGATAGACACATAGACAAAATTTTTTAGTCCAGGACTTAGAGGCTAAGCTCTGTTCCTGCGTCTCCACTTCTCTGTGTGATTTGTGCATGATCTTTATTTCTCTGGACCTCCATTTCCTTACATGCAAAATGGGAAGATTAAGTCTAGCTGAATCAGTGTCTTCACCACCCTTGAGCACTTTCCCCTCAAGTCTGGCAAGGGACTCCCAAGGATGAAAATGTTTATTCCACCATCAACACAATCCAAACTGCCGAAGTACAGCAGGGCTGGGGTGACCACAGCTGCCACTCCCTGCCAACAACACAGGAAGTGGAGAAATGACCCAGGAAAATATCTGGTAAACAGAGATCTTGGAGTGTTGAGCTAAGGACTGTCTTTTCCCTCAGGACTGGCAAAATTAGTCAAAAGTGTTTTTTTGCAAATTCAAGAAAAGAGGACCTGAGGGATGGGAGAAGAATAAGTCTTTCCAGTGTGTCTGCCTCTTTCCATTCCCAACACTGCCTCCTATGTCAGGCTCTCAGAGTCTCACCTTGGGACAATTGTGAAGGCCTCCTAACTTGTCTCCTGTTTCCCTTCCCCCATCTATCCTAAATAGCACAGTCAGAGCTGACTTCCCAATGCACATCATCTATAAACTCTCTCGTGCTCAAAATCCTTCAACGCTGCCCGTCAGCCCTAGACTCGGGCTCTTCCTTCCACCCAGATGCTTTCTAAATCCTTCTAATTCTTGAAGCCCCACTCCCACTGCTTCCTGGAAGTTTCTCCCTGTGGTTTCTTGGATGAAGTAGAGAAAGCTCACTCACTGGAGAATTTCAAGAAGAATGACTCTGGCACATGATCTTGAATCTTTATTGTTTTCCATTTCCTACTGAATTAAAAAAAGAACTATCTCAGGCTGGCATTCAGTATAGTCCACAACATATTCTCACCCAGATATCCATTCTACTATTCCACGCTACCCAACCTAATCTGCCCATCCTGAGAACTCCCAGAACATGCCGCTGTCTCTGTCTCTATCTGTGTTTTCACCACCTAATATACCCGTCCTTTCTCTGACTGTCAAAATGTGACCCTCCTTAGAGATCTATTCCAAATGCTGTCTTAACTCTGCTGCTTTCCAAATTTTCTCCTCTGTCTAAGCCCCTTAGCACTTTGCTTTTCCCTAGGACTCCAGGGATCTCCTGGCATTTCAGTCAAGGGTGCACTTGGAGAACATAAGGCCACTGTGCAGGGACTGAGCTCTCTGTGCCTTGTAAACCTGGGTTAGCACTGTCATGTCATAGAATTTAGGAATTATATCCAGATCTTGGTGGTTGTACAAGACGTACCAGCATTGAGTGAGAAGTAAAAAAAAAAAAAAAATAATGGCGCTAAGAGTCCCTTCCAGTTCTGACCTTCCAGAAACCTGGAAAGGCTCTAGGAGATCTTCTGAACTCTGCTTTTTCTTAGTTACTTTGGCCATAAGTCGCTTAATTTAGCATGTAGTTGTCTGGGTTTCTCAGCGTTGTTTACATTTAACATTTTGTAATGACAATACATTCATATAGTTCAAAGTAATTTTGTAATTAGAAGGTACAAAGGATATAATCTCACCCTCACCTCATCACACCGCGTTTAGTTAACACTTTTATTAGCTTTTTATATCCTTCCAGATTTTCTTCATGCAAATATAAATATACATTCTTACATTTTATTACACAAACAGTAGCTTGCATAGAGAGGTCGTTTTCTGCAATTGATTTGTGAATTAAATTTGCCTCACCAGCTGTGGTGAAATTCACCATCAAAATTATGCCCCACTGTACCTAACTCAGCCCTAGGCACATAATGATGCTTTTAAAAAGTGCTTCTTGGTTGGCTGCCCTTCCTCAACTTTCCCTAGCCCTGCCTAGAGCTGAGAGCATGTGCACCCCCTACAGTTCCAATGTGTGAAGAAAGGCCCTAAACTCTCACTTCCTGAGACATATTTTTAGAGAATAATCTGAGCCCTGGGGCAACAACACAAATTTCAATCTGTAGTACATCAGGGCTCCAGCTATCTCAGTCTCTCTTGGTGGAAGATGTAGGAATGATGCACTGGGAATCGGAAGACTTCAAGCTCCTGCAGCTTGTGTCTCCAACTGACTGTGCAACCCTGAATAAGCCATCTGTACTCTCCAGGCCTCATTCTTCTCATCTATAACATAAGGAGATGGCCCAAGTGACTGCCAGGGTCCCACCAGAATCCCCACAGCCCTCAGTCAAACCCTTCCAACCTAAGTCATGTGGACGTCGTGTGCTTTAGGGCTAAAGGCGGATTTGCACCCAGGAGTCCACGGGAGGCCACTGCACTCCCCCTGGACCTGTATCCATTGGCCTGCTGATCCCAGCCACAACGACACTGCCTTTGCTGCAGTCACAAGACACTGTATGAGCCTCTTGGGGTAGCAGTCCCTTCCCCAGGGGCCACAGGCCTGGGACTCAGAGACAGCTGTCTGCCCAAAGCAAGACTGTCAGCCCTTCCTGGTAAGTCAAGAGAGGCCTAAGTAAGGGCTCCATGATGCTCCAGATACAGACCCCAGGGTGCCTAAGAACACCTCTGGGGAGGCCAGTCTACCCATCCATGCAGTCTTCAAGGTCAGTACGGTTTTCACTCATACCCTCTAAGCAGGTGGCACCAGAATGGGGAACTTTGTGGTTCCCAAGAGCCTCTGCCGGGGAATTCCTCTCAATTCCTCTCTGCTCCACTGCCCTCCCCACCTGTCTCCACCTGCCGTTAGGGACAGGAGAGATCTGACCTGGAAGGGACCTCCAAGGCCATCTGGCCCACCCTTCCTCCCTGTCTACAGAAACTGAGTCCAGAGAGAGGAAGTCACTCACTCAGGGCACACAGCTGCCTGAGGGAAAAAACTGTCTTCAATGACATGCCACTCCACACATCTCAGAAAAGTCAGCCAGGGCTCCCATCCTCCTTCTGGAGGCCTTGTCCTCATGTCCACAGTGAGACAAGTGCCAAGCCAAGGCTCTCCTTTCAATCTGGAACAGAACGGGAAAATATCTCAGGGGAAGCAGCCAGGAACCCCATTTGATTGACTCAGTTCTCTGCACCAGAACCAGAGACTGGTTGCCTGCTTCTGGGGGTATAGTGTTGGGTGTAAACTTCCTGCAACTGTCGTGAGCAGGACAGGCAGGAAGGAGAATGAGGTGACAGCTTTGTCTTCAGTTGACCAGCGTTCAGGCTGGAATTGGGAGTCGGGTTTGAATTCAAACCAAACAAGCTATTGCTACAAGCTTCATTTCCTAAAGGGATAGAGATCATCAGGGCTTGTGGAATTTACTTCTTCTACTGAGTGAATCCCATTTCTCTCTGCTGGTCTAAATCCTCTCTCCTTTGAAAAGCAGCTCAGGGTGGGCGTGGTGGCTCAAGCCTGTAATCCCAGCACTTTGGGGTTCAAGAGCAGCCTGGGCAACATGGGGAGACCTCATATCCACACTAGAATTTAAAAAATTAGCCAGGCATGGTAGCTCGCACCTGTAGTTCTGGCTACTTAAAAAGCTGAGGTGGAAGGATTGCCAGAGCCCAGCAGGCTGACACTAGGGTGGCCGGCCGTGAATGTGCCACTGTGCTCCAGCCTGGGCAATGGAATGAGACTCTGACTCAAAAATTAATTAATTAATTAATTAGAAAAAATAGAAAAGCAGCTCAGGACTGCCTCTTTCATGAAGGCTTCCCTGTCTACAAACACCCCCGGTAAGGTCTCCATCTTCTGAACCGCTTGCAGCAGCATTTCCTTCAGGTGCCACCCAGGAACAGGGCGCCCACTATGCATCCAGGCTGCTCCTTAGCATGTACATTTGCCTGTAGTCATGTGACCAAAGGCTAGGTGTCTTCAAGAGGAGGCTGATGGTCTCCTTCTTGAGTGTCCTCCACAGCCCATGGCCCAGGAGAACATAAACAAGGTATATAATAACAACTCACCAGTTGACTGATTTCAGTTCCTTCTATTGGAGGAAAGTGAAGCCAACCACGCCATCCTTGAAATGCTCATTTTTTCTGTCAGACAACCCCTGTTCCCCATGCCACACTTTAGGCAGTTTCATGGGGAGAGGAGTGTCAGGTGGAAGACGCAGGGCTCGTGTAACTGAGTCAGGCTTGGACCCCATTTTGGTGGCCTCCACACTGCCTCATGGGCCAGGCCAAGTGCAGCAGGGAAGGAACAGTAAGTCCCACCTTGCATCCTCCCTCCCGTCATTGCAGCAACACTTACACACACAGTTTCCTTGCCACTCCTGAAGCCTATTTTTCATACCTGTGGATATATTAGGACCTGTGTCATTTATCCCAGGGACCTTGTGGACTTCAGTACAACTCACACCTCAGTTGACATGCATCATCTGCCACCCAACTCTCCCCCCAGGGACTCCCTGTCACTCTGGGAAAAACCAGGTGAGAGTGACTCTCACACCAGCTCTGGTGTGGAGAGGGGTAAGAGCAAGCAAGATCAGAAAGGGAGAGACAGCAGCTGTAAAGCAAATGCCACTGTATCGCCAGACCTCACAGGGCTCTGCCGACTTTAGAGAGATCCTATAATTTCCAGACCACTCTTGTCAATAATAATCAGGGGGAAACCTTAATGCTTGATTTCTGCTTGCCAGTGATTTGTGGCTTGTGGAGCTCAAGATCCTTGAGGCCAAAATGGTGTTTTTGTTCATTCGGCAAAGTCACAGGCCCAGGCAGCCACAACCTTCAGCCTGCCCCCGCCTGGCCCCAGCTGAGGCTGAGGAAACCACCTTGATGATGGCTAAGGGTCTCACAGTGACATTAACTCAGGCACATTCCACACATGTAGTATTCCTGAGTAGTAGTTAAGCTTGCAAATCCATTATTTATGATGCAGAATTGTACAGCATGTGCAATGTGATGTGGATGTGTTAACATCGCCATAAGAAACTTAACTTTTGAATATCCTTGTTTGGGGAGGTACAAATTTTACAACTTCAGCAATGCGTTACCAAGCTTTTCTTACATAGTGACTTCCATACACGGTTCAAGGTGGTTGGTCATATTTAAATATAGAATTTCCCCTACCTGATTACACTGAACAAATTAAAAATGGCTCAGTCATTTGCATCCACGTTCTGGGTTTCTTACCGTCGCCCTCGTTTTCTTACTGTAGCTTTGAAATCATACTTCAATCGGGCTTCTGAAACAAAAACATGGGAGGCCACGTATCATAGCAGAACAGAAAGCTGTCAGCAAGCACCTGCACTTCTTTCTTTGTTGGCTGGGGGTGGGGTAAGGAAGGAGGAAGAAGAGGAAGACTTCATTTCAATGTCTTAACTTCAGGTCAGACAGAGAGGTTCCAAGCTCTGTGTGAATAGGGCACCCGCTCACTTTCTCTGGGCTGTGAGTTCCTGCTCTTGAAAACAGCTATGCCAGCAGTAGTGTGCTTCAGCTCTGACAAAATAGAAAAACTCAACTAAGTGACTAGGGCAAATGTACCTGATGATCGCTGGCCCGATTCTCTTCCTATCTGCGCTGATCTGGAAACATAATTTGCCACCTTACAGCATCATAGTTCATAGAGTTGAGAATTCTAAATTCAAACCTGTTCTAGGTTGAAGATTATTATATGAAGGCAGAAGAGTAGAGCAGAGCTTAGCCACGGATTAGCTTTTGCGTAATTTTAAATACTTTAGACATCGTACAGGTAGACTTCCATTTCTACTCCTGTTCTGCTCTTCTCTTGGCGGCAGGCTGGCTAACCAGTTCTCAGCACACACCCTTTGCATTAGTCAGGATCCTTGTCCCACCAGCTCACTGTCTCACTTTTAAACTACACCACCTCCCTCCTTCGAGCTTTGTCCTTCCCAAGGGCTGCCTTCCCAACCCCTTCCTTCCAAATCCTTTCTTCCCTCCAAGACTCATTCAGCCCCATTTCCTCTCTGAAGTTCCCCTGATACTGTCTGCCCCTTGCAGATCTCCCGGTTCTCTGCACACCCATAGTGCTTCTGGCATATACCACCAGCCTTGCCCTGTGGAGTTTAGTCACCTGGCAACTGGCTCCAACTTGCCTCTCCACCCTTGTAAACCTCCAGGAGGGTGCCCATCCTATGGGTCTGTGCATTCCAAAAAATGCCCAACACAGTGTTGCATTTAGAGTTGACACTCAGTAGAAACCCATTTTTGGAGGAGGAGTTGCATTCCAAGTTTTAAATGCATTTGACCTCTAATCTTCCAGCCCCACGTCCAGACATCTAGACTGTGAAAACAGCTAGCTCATTTATACAAAGATGCATGCTTAAATAAGTTCATGCATGGAAAGGGTTTAGAATGGGACCCCACCTATAGTAAGCGAACTATTCCAGATTAATGGTAGCTGCTGCGATTGCTATTGTTGTTAGGATATACATGGTAATATTGTTTATAATGGAAAAAATCTGAAGACAGCCCAAATGGCTAGCAATAGGAGGATCATTTTCTTCTAAATGATGGTACATCACTATGACTTTATGCAGATTTTTAAAAGAAGAACTGAATTTGTGTATACTGAAATGAGAAAATGTCCACATTATTAATGTTTGCCCCAAAAAGCAAACCACAGTACTACATGTATAATATAATTTTATCTTTTTTAAGAACCAGATATATAATTATGTATATATAAATACATAATCATGTGTATATCAATATGTAATCATGTGTGTATACACCATATACACTCATGAAGACAGCATAAAGTCATAATTAAGAGCATAGATTCAGGACTCCGAGTACTTGGATACCAGTTCTGGCTTCAATATCTACTACCTACATGAGCTCCAGCAAATTACTCAGTATCTCCATTTCCTTATCTGTCAAGTAAGAAAAATAACAATACCTGCCTCATCAGATGAACAGACGAAGGAACTAAATGAGTTCATATATGTAAAGCACTTAGAATAACATCTGGCACATAGAAAGTCCCTGATAAAATTGCTATCACTATTATTTATTATCTGCCAAAGAAAAAAAGACTGAAAGGATATAAACCAAACTACCAATGGTGGTTTTCTCTGGAGAGAGGAATTAGGAGAAAAGGAAGACTTCCAGTATTTTTTTTAAACCACAAGTAGGTATAACTTACATAATATAAAAATGCTGCCTATTTGCCAGTAGGTCAGAAGGTTTGACTTAGAAGGTCAACTGCTACCTAAGATGGAATGTAAGATGTCAGGATGCCGGCCCACAAGCCACGGCTTCCCCATTTCTAAATCCTAATTCTAACTCCAACTCACAGTCAGAAAATCAAAAAGACAAAAGATGTTATCACCAGCTGCAGACCCACACATACTCTGCAACCCCACAACATGCTGAAAAACGAAGAACATCTGTTTAAAAAAATGAAAGCATCAATTACCATTTTGAACAGGAAGAAAGGGAACAGGAAGCAAATATGGTGACCGATGTATTTTTATTCCTGCATCTTGGTGGCCAAGGTGGGATCTAGTACCGCTCTAACAATCATCTTCCTGTGGCAGAACATGATTCTAAACACTATAACTTTCACCTGGCAAAATCCTCATCTTCCAAGATACCTTCCTGGCCATACCCAGTCTACCCCTCCCTTGACTCAGAGAAAGACTGAAAGCATCTCTGGCTGCTCTCATTCTAATCACCCAGGGCATGACTTAACATCAGCATCATCCAAGACCCAAGAGAACAGAGAACAGGAGCCTCCCTACCCAGTCTTCTTTATCACCTCATCTCAGCACCACCCCATCCCACTGGTTACAACATAAACTCCTTAGCCTGACACTCTGTGCCTCCCTTCACCCCCCACCTAGCCCCACACTCCCCCAACATGATCTCCTCTCTTTATGGGGTTACAGTCAGACCAGCCAAGTAGCTGCCCTCCAACTCTACCTGTTGCTCCCACGACTCACTTTTGTGGCTGCAGTTCCCCCACACTTGCCTCTTTGTGCTGTTATCAGTATCTCATCCTTGCCTCTTCACACACCCACCCCTCACTGTTCCTTCAGGTCAACTTAACACCCCCCACATCCTGGTCCCTGGTCACTGCATAACGATCTCTTTCCCCGCTCCCCTCTCTGCCCCTCATTCTGTGCTCAGTTGAAATCCCACATCACACAGGCCACCCTCTGAATGGATAGAGCTTGTCTTCTCAACTGAATTACAACTTCCTGGATGGCAGGACACCTGTCAAGCCTCTCATATTGGGCATGCATGGAGTAGGGGAGAGGGCAACCTGGGAGTTGAGAGAAGGGAAGGTGGGAATCTTCCCCCCAAAAGCTAAAGTGTCATTTCCTTTAGTAGGGCTATCTCTAGTGACAGCTTGCTAACTTCTCATGGTACCCTCTTCCGATTTGTCTTTCTGTTCATTTTTCTTGCTGGGAAAGAGAAAGGAAAAAAAAGATTGTTAAAAATTAAATCCAAAACTTTCAGCTCTGATAAGATGAATTTTCTCAAAAGCCAATAATTCCACATGGCTCATCTAAAATTAGAGAGAAGTGACCAGGATTTTTAGTTGATTGGCTTTCATAGTAGATGCAAGATAGTCAAAATCTATTTAAATGACTTTCTCAGGGAATTGGAGCAGCAGGCAATGCATCAGATGCCAGAAGTCCATTTAAATATTACACTAAGGGAAGGGAATTAGTTTGGTCAAGCTGCTAAAATGAACAGGCAGGGACAGAAATGCCCTGGAGAAGTGCTGGGTGTTTCATCTTGAATCCATTTGTAAAATAAACACATTTATTTACCAAGTTTAGTACTTCGACTATTTCCTGGAATCGGTATTTGCACAAATCTAGGCTGGGATAGCCAACTGGAATTAAAAAGTGACCAGGACTACACAATTAATTTGACACTCCTCAATTTCCTTGTTTAGAAACACAAAACCAAGTCCTCATCAAATTGGAAGTTTACACAGTATTTCAGTCTACAGCTTGGAAGTTGCCACAGTGCCCTGGCCAACAGCAGCCCCTAGCTCCTCCAGCCAAAACGTGCTTGCGGTGATGGTCCAGGCTGCAGCTGTTTATGAGCTTAAAATGCAAGCATACTAACTCCTTTCTTCAGCAGGAAAAACTTCCATTCCCACTGACACCTACCGCTGTCTTGCAGATGGACGTAACTCTGAGATTTCAAACATTCTCCAGGAAACACACAGACACACACTCCCTGCTCAGGCCTCACACTACCCAGACACTTTTAAAATTGCTTTTCCAGTAGGATCCCAGGAAAAGGTTCAGTTTAACCATCACCTGCACATGGCCAGGATAGGACTGCTTTGTCAATCTATAGACTCTCCGGTCCTGCAGGGGTCCTCCGGGTAACTCTGCCCCTTCTCCCCCACCCCCTGCCCTGTTAATGACCCCTTATGGACTTTGGATTGGGTGTTTGGTATCATGAATTTCCTGTGGCCAGCAGAGGCAGGAAGACCACACAGTATCAGACATAACATCCCGCAAGATGAGGTGTGGCACAACAGACCTACTATGCTGGAAACCGGGGCTGGCTGGTGAGGATGTCATTTAATGGGTCAGAAACTCGCCAGCCGGTTTCATGATTGAAGGCCTCCCTCCTCGCCCCTGAGGACAGGAGCTCCCGCTGGCAGGTCTGGTTCTTCCCCACAGCTCTCAAAGGTTACAGAACCCCCTTCGTCCCTTGCAAACTCTCGGCAATAATCTGCCCTGCTCCCCCTATATTGTCAACAGATTGTAGCTGAAGCCTCGGTGGAATACCCCATCCAATTTCCCATAAAATGGGACATGAAAATAAACACACATATTGTATGTTGGTTTACATTTCCTGCACAGACCCAGCAGGGGCGACAGGAAAGACATTAAGGAAACTATTTCTAAAGCAATGGGCTACATTTTCGCAAGAATACTCTCACTGACCCTAAAAAGAAAGCCATTCAGATGGCTAAAATCCCATATAATTCTTTGAAAACGTTCTTCAACATTCCCATTTTAATTTCCAAAATCAATATGGCTTGCTATGCCCCATGCTCAATGACAACAATTCACATTGATGGGGAGGAAGGTATGAACATTTTTCTATGGAATGGAAAATTTGGTTATTTTTAAGGACATTATTCCAAGAGAGAAAAAGGTCTTAAGTCCACTGCACCTGACAGAGTATTGTTTTATTCCTAGAAGGCTGGTTTCTTGTGACATCTCTGCCCTCATTAAAAAAGCATATCGCAGTTGTCACCTCTATGTTTTCAGTCATGCAGTTTCAAGCCCCCAAAACGGAATGCTGTCTGTCATTTATTTTCCTTCCAGAGAAAAGTCATCCTGCTCGCATGCATGCCATGCTCAATATCAAAACTCGACGGGAACTTCCTAGTCGCTATCTCTCTAATTCAGAGCACAGGCAAGTCTGAGTTTATTGAGATGTCTCAACTAGGGAGAGTACAGGCTATTTTATTTCTTTCAAGTAGATTCACTAACTAGATAATAATCGCTTGCCATTAGCACATTAAAATTGTATGTAAGTTATGTTGCAAAAGAGCTAGAAAACAGTTTGTTCTCAGGTAGATAAACGGTCCCTCCTGCAGTCTCATTCACACTGTTAATTTGCTGAGCAAACCCTTTCCTCAAGGACTGTGCCAACAACAGGTCCAGGGTCCATATCAGAAAAGGGCGTGGGCAATCCTATGCTACCGTAGGACAGCAATTCATCTTCCACCGCAACACAGCCATTGTATCTCACCTAAGAACTTGAGAAAGAACACCCCCCCAAAAAAAAAGAAAAGAAAGAAGCATTACATGGAGTGTCACTGGCTCTTTCAGCAATGATCTTCCTTTGGTGGTGGCAAAATGTTAGTCTCACACTCCAACCATGGGGGGGACACGTGATACCTCCAACCTTGCCCCCACATGCCTGACTTGCAACCCTAATCCTTCCCCCACTATCACCGCCAAGCTTTTCCCTGTGACAAGAGACGGGTGAGAAGTGTGTGTGCCTGTGTCAAGTGCTCTTTGGGGTTCCATTTATTCATACTTCTCTCACTTAGCACTCCCTCTCCACGTAGGGACAAGACAAGCCTGGGACCACTGCTTTGAGGCTGGCCAAGAGTGGGCATCTTAGACCAACTCTTCTCTGGCCTCAAAAGGAAATTTCCTCTTTACCTGCTCTTCCTTGAAGACCTGGGCTTGTTCTCATCCCCAAAGGGAAAACATGACAGACCAAGATCAGGGTATGGAGCTAAAAACTAAGGGGACCACTAGACTGCTCTGAGGCCAGGCTCTCAGCCAGAGGGCTAAAGGAGCCCTGTGACCCATGCCTGGTACAGCAGAATTAGCAGGAACAGGAGTTTCACATCAGACATGGGGCCAAAGCCCTGGAAATCAGTAGGAGACCTCTGCCAAGGTTGCCCACTTTGCATATCTCCCTTGAGCCTGACCTAGGATTTGATGTTCAGGATCCAACTCATCACAAATAACCTAATGAGTGGAGAGTGGAAGAATGCCTGAAAACAGATCGGTGGAATTTTGGGACATAAGAATTTGAGAGAATCCATACACCAATGACAAGTCCTCAAATAGCTATGGGTTGACTATACTAGTGTGCACAGCCAGACATTTTCATAAACCAAGAAAAGTGAAAATTGACCTAAGTCTTGGTCCTTCCTGCACGACAGATAACACAAGTGCTGATATCTAGAACCATTATCAGGAATGACGGGATTTTATTTTGCACATGCAACAAGATCTATGCTCTAAAAATGTTAAGATTCACTGTCAGAAAAATCATTTGTCTCAGCTGTGCTAAAAAACACAGTGGGGTCATTAGTTCAAGAGTCATACAATCTTCACCCCCCATGCAAGGAACAAAATCATACTTCGGGAGGCCCTGAGATGGAGGCTGAAGTAGATTGTAAGAAGAAATTTGAAATGTCCTGATTTTATTTCAAATAAACGCCATGATGTAATGATGAGCTTTCCATTCATCAAATTTTCCTCAAAAACTCTTAAGAAAAATAAATGCCCCAGGAAATGTGCCATGTTTATCCTACAACCCAGGGCTCCCCCAGCATACCACCCCCTACCCCACATACCCCAGCTTGGGAAGAAATGCAACAAGGGAACCAAAGTAGGATTCTGAATCTTGGAAAGAGAAGTGAAAGCAATGTTTACCAAAGTAGGGGAAGACAAAAAATAAAAGGATTTTTTTGTGTGTATTTTTTCCAGAACCATTTTTCATAACCACTGAGCCACTGCTAGGAAATGATTAAAGTATTATGCTGGCTTGTCGTGAGCTTTCACACTGAACTGTGTTCATTTGGCATGTGAAAAGTTTTCTCCCTTAGGGACCATCAGAACTTGGCTTAGGAACAGGCTCTCCGAACACCTTGAGAACTTCATGCACATAAGCCCAACTCCTTGATCCCTTAATACACCTAAATTCTGATGAAGTCACTGAAGGTGTCAGAGCAAGACGCAAAATCCTCAAGGGACTATCATCAACTTAGCATTTCCAGTTCACATGGAGACGTTAATTCCACTTATCAAAGAGAAGTACAGAAAGGCACTCATTATGAAAAGCAGAAACTCAAAATGAATAATGTTATGGGTTGGTCTCAGCTGGGTTTCCCTGAATTTATTACCTTAGAAAGTTCAACACGGATCTACCTCTTTCACCTGAGATGGAAGTTAGTGAAACGGAATATCTTTGAGCAAATCACCAGGGCCACGGTGGCCTCTCCCCTGAGTACCAGCAAAGCAAACCCCACCAACGTGAAGAAAGGAAGAATTATCATTTGGGAAAGTGTGTTAAGAAAATCATGTGTGTAAAGACAAGACAAAGTTAAATTTTAATATTGTCATTAGATAATTTGATCTATGTTGAGATGAGACCAAGAGGAAAAGATTTGGAGATATGAGAGAAAGAGGAAGTAAGGTCAGGGAGGACCTGGGAGGCCAGGATGGAGGAGGAGGAGGAAATCCTAGGAAGACTGTTAACCCAGAAGGAGAACAGGAAATTCAGGAAGACCAGCCACCAAATCCTTCACTCAGGAGGCACGTGTATGCTGTCCAGAAGAATAGCTTTGGGTTTGGGTTTTCTGTTTGTCTGTTTTTTGGTTTTGTGCTTTTCATGACATCTGCCACTTGGACAAACAAACTTCTCATTTGACAGGAAGAAAAAAGACTTTACTTTCAACTCACATAACTTAAATTAGGCTATGACTTTAAACGTCAACCAGTTTGGAGGGGGAAAAAAATAGCACAAGCCTGAAACTTCAGGAAGCGGACCTTCAACTTGAATTGTGGCTCATTCCACCTTCTTGAAATAAAACAGTAATTATTATATTTCCATGGTCACATCTTCTGTCATGATTTGACTTGTGGGAAGTCTAGAAAGGCATGATTGTACCTAGGAGATGTAGGGTCAACAGATTTACTTATCAGAGTAAGGAACATCGTTTTCTCTGTTTCACATCAAAGTCAGGCATCAAAGCAAGCACCCCTCCCTTTCTCTCTCTCTCTCTCTCTCTCTCTCTCTCTCTCTCTCTCTCTCTCTCTGTCTCTCTCACATACACCTATACACACATCACCCCTTCTTACACCAACCAGATAGATATTCATGCTGATACCGAGTCTCAAAGCCTCTTCTACCTGTTTTCATCATTATTTTTTTCCTGATAAACCTAGAGCCTTGTGTGTGATGTGGCAAATCAACTCTCACTTGTCAAGTCAAAAATAGGACCTATACATGGGCTTCGTTTAAAGAGTTTCTGGGTTGTCCAGAATGTCAGGGTTCAAACAAAAACTACATTTGACTTGCATGTTTGTTTGTTTGTTTTTCCCAACAGCTTCCTGGTGAAGCTAACAACAAAACAGCCAAGAGGTAGATAGACCCTGGAGAACAGGTGTAAGGGGCTGAAAAATTCTCCACTCCTGACTAATTGAAAGCAGACCAGGGATCCTCTGTTCTATAAACCCTGCTCCACAACTGGAGAGGTCTGAGCACTGGTGGGATAATTCCAAATTACAAGAGGAGAAATCCCTTGAATGAAAAGCTTACCAAGCGATGCCCACCTATTTTAAAGAGTAAAGACTCCACCAAACACATGAAAACCTGCCTCCCAGTCCTGTGTCACTCTCTTGAGCCCACTACATTCATGTGCTTGGATGCAGAAAATAAAAATGGCCTGCAATCCCTTGAAAAACTTTCCTTAATCTTGATGTTACTTTAAAGCCATCATAAATCACACAACCTGCCAATCTTGCCATGTTTTATAAACTGTGGGGAGAGGTAGAGTCTTTCTGGCCCAACGATCTCCTGGTAAAAAATGCCAGTTCCAATGCCGCTGCATTTTCTCAGTACCGCTCCGACCTCCTAAACAAGGCTCTACAAATATATTAACTGTCATATTCTCAATTTCTTTTTTACAGTGGGAAGCAGTATTCTCTTATGACTAACTCCATGGAGCCGATGGCAGCGTCTGTTTGGGGATTGAAGAAAAAACACCCAACTGTGGTAGGTGAACCTGTCTTGCCCTACGGGTACCACCCCTAACATTCCTGTGGGTTCCCGTTCCCCTACAAGCTCCCCCAGGTTCCTGCTGAGTCCCTGGGACACTCGGTGCATCCAAAGAGGTGCCAAAAGCAACTCTGGAAGGGGGACACCCACATGGCCTTCAGGACCAATGGAAAAGATAGAACCCAGGCGAGCTGAGGGCCTGGCTTGCCTTCAGGAAATTCCGGGCTGTCTGCAGCAGCTGTGCTTCGAGTAGTACAACAAATTCACTTACTGAATGACAACAGCTTTATTGGCAAGCCAATTCAATTAAAGCCCCTGCATCCAACAAAGTCTCCGGCAGCCCTCTCTGCATAAAGAACATGGAATCGTGCCTACATTTCCCTGAGTGCCCTCAGCCCTTGCTGTCCCTCTACATGAGAGGGAGAGGGATGAATGAATTAGACGCGGATGATGGTAATTAATGGCTGGCTGTCAGAGAGTCATTTTGGAGGCTCAGCCGTTGAAGGCTCCATATTAAGGACCGAATCCCAGCACAAACTGACCAGGACGGGCTAGAACTCTCTTTCTAAACGGTTGGAACGCCGTGGGCACCTGAGCAAGAAGGGAGGGGGGAGCAGGAGAAGACGAAGGAGGTTTGGAGGGGAAAGAGGGAAGCAAAACATCAGGCTGCTCACATTGATCAATGCTTTTTACACTATTGATATATAAATAATATGTTCATTTTTCATTTTTACAAAATATGTCCTTTAGGCTACCATTACAGCAAACTGACTTCAGAGTTCTGACATGAGCTTATTAGAGGGCGGAAAGGGAAGGCAGGCTGTGGAACCATAAACAAAACACATTTTCTTATAAAATATACATAGCAGATCATTTTCGCCTTCAGTAAGAAAGACAAAATCAGGGTTTTGGTTTCCCCCCACCATCACCCAATCCTTGGCACAGACTCACCAGTCATTCCTTTGATATTTGGAAAGGCCTTAAGGAAGAGGGGGTGGCAGAAAAGTGGGGGGGGTACTAGAGGGAAAGAAATGGTTAACAAATAAGCTCCAACTGGCTCATTTACACTGAGGTGGGCAGCCCTCTGTCTGCCTGCCGCCAATGCCACCAACAGAGCCAAGTGCAGGTTAACTACCTTGCAAGAGATAACTTGGGTATATTGGGGCTTAATTATTCCTGGTAGTAACAGGTTACCATATGCATCATTTGGAGCATAAATACAGGCCAGGTACTAAGGGGCCAGACTGAGCCTTCTCCAGCAATTCAAGTCAGTGAAAATTCAGGCTCCTGGCTCATTTCATTTGTGGAAATCCTAATCTTAGAGGCCACAGGGCCTGAGCTGCTACCCATGAAACGTGGGAAATTCTGTGACTTCTTGTCTCCTATAAAGAGAGAAGAGAATTCCAGGTGGGAAAGTCCATTCAGGAAATGTGTTTCTCTGCTCATGGTGATCCTCCAGAATGCTTGCCTAGAACTTAACTTCAAAATTCAAGATTCAGAGCAAATGTCAACTCCATCAGGAAGCCTCCCCAGACACTCTCCGTAAGAATAAATTGCTCCCTCTTTTACATACCTACAGAACTCTGCATGTGCATCTATCATAGTCTTTAATTCATTCTTTGTATACCTAGTCCCCTTATCTGCCTTCTCAAAGAGATAGGGGCTTCCTGAAGGCCAGGGTATGGGCTTGGTATACAGCTGACACTCAATAAATCTGCGTGGAATAGAAAAGAATGGCCCTTAGGAGATGGAAATAATTTGGCAAAGCCTCAGCCTTAAAAAGGTACATAGGGTCTTATTATGACCCCGAAGCCATCAAGATTTCACTGCCGTTTTCTTCACTGCAGCCACCAGATTGGTTGCCCACTTTAATTAGAACAGAGGCCAGATGTCTGGCCAGCTCCGCTAGAACCGGAAGAGCTAGCAAGCTGGTGGAGTTTCCCAGCTGGGGGCCCAAGTGACTGGCTTCGTGTGGTTGGGTCACCTTCCCTTGCATACTTCCTTCCCTCTTGTTTGACTCCCCTCTCCCCCCCACCCCAGTCCCAAGGGCAGCTGTCCCTTTTATCAGCAAAAGCCCTTTTCTGACAACACATCTGTCCTGCACAATGTTTCACCCTGTCCAGTGATTCGGTTACCCAAGGCATTTGCATCTTTGATCACGGCAAGGGCATGAAACATTTGTGTCCACAAAACCGGCAGAGGCAGAGTATCCCCTTTCAGAAGCCGACCATCCACTAAGTAATGAAATCTAATATTTAAAGGGCATGACACCCGTTCATACTAGATTTCATTAATCAATGTTTTCATGGAAAGGATAAATCCTTTATGCATGCCTTTTTCCTGATTTTTCCCCCATTTAAAAAATGCAATGCTTATTTTTTCTCCCTGCTATTAGCTCACAGAGAGCCACTACTGTGCATCCTGGTTCCTTGTCTCCCCAAACTCACCCTTTCACATTCACACTGAGGGTATGAAGTACCATCAAGAAAACAAAGGTAGAAAAAGAGACAGAAAGGTGCTCTTGTTAGTCGTAAGCATATTGCATTAACTAAAACCTTCACAACCCTTAAAATAAAGAGAGAATGTTATTGTAATTACAAGCTTTCACTTGTCATGTGAGTGACCAATACAACCAGTGCCTCGGGAATCTTAAGCGGAGGATCACAGCCTTCATTTGGACACTTACTAAGTGCTATGTTACTGACATTGAACAAGGCAAAAATGGTATTGCTATGACAGCCACAAAACCCACACCTTAGGTGAAGTTCAGGCAAAGAGGATATCACCGATATCCCTCCTGGAGGATGTTGACCAAAGGACATTCTGATTTTTTTGTTTTACACCCTTGCACATAGCCTCCTCTGTATCTGCATACTGCATTGAAATTGCAATAAAGCAGTGATAGCCCGCACCATAGTACTTAATCGTGTTGCTAAGGACCAAAGGGTCCTAACACTCCCAAGACCTCTGAATGAGTCACAGGTACTTTTAGGTATCGAATGCCTATGATTGTGCTAATACCTTAGTGCTACATATTTCCCTCAATTTATGGAGTAATGAAGACCCAACAAATTGTTGAATAATGTCCATTTCCCACTGTAATTGTTAAATAGTGCCCCATTTCCCCCTTAGCTTCCAATGTAATACCTACTGTTGAGCAAATATCTTGGTTCCTGAATGACATTTTTGAAAAAATGCAACAAATAGTACAAATATGAAAAAACAGTCTGCACAAAGATGTCCATCACAGTGGGAAATTGAAAACAACCAAAATGAGAACAGTGGGTAAATGGTTAAGTAAATGATGAGACACAGCAATGGACCATCATGCAGTCATTGGGAGGATAAAGACCACAAAGCCATGCAAAAATGCAAATACTACATGCTAAGAGGGAAAGGAATAGAAAAAGCATTGCACTGTGGATACAACTAGATAAAAACATCCTTATTTTAAAGAAGATTGGGAGGAAACAAACAAAAATAATAACTGTGTGAGGGATTACGAGTGATAATTCCCCTTTTCTTTACTGCTCAAACTATCCATAATGCTGTGTCTTTTATCATTTAAAAAGTAAGTAGAAAGCCTAACAACTTTAAAAAAACAACTATTATTGTTTAAAGTAGCTAGAATTTTGAAATAAAGAACAGTAACATGCAAAATATTCTAACTATAGTAGACCCAGATTAAGACGCTCTACGTGCTTACAAGTCTGGCAGGATGAATGTCTCCCCACACTACTTCATGCACTGCAAACACACAGCCCAGAGAGCTTCCCATTGGGTCAGTCACAGGCCTTATTCTGGATACTTCCATTTCACCTGAACAGTTTATTTTGGTATCACTGGATGGGAGAAAGCAGTAGCAACAGCACCAGCAGCAGCAACAGAGGGCTGGAATGTCAGACATCTGCTTCACCATAAAGGCCGATTGTCTGATTGGTTGACTGTCGGATCGTCAGCTGTAATGAGGCTGTTCATGAGTGGACATTGGGATGACCACATAGCAGAGATGCAAAACTGGGAAGAATGAACCTAGCAATTTAAAATAAATCTGGCCGGGGGTGGTGGCTCACGCCTCAACTCCCAACTCTTTGGGAGGCTGATGCAAGAGGATCACTTGAGTTCAGAAGCTCAAGACCAGCCTGGGCAACATAGTGAGATTCCCCCATCTCCACAAAAAAAATTTTTAAGTTAGCCAGGTATAGTGATGCACACTTTTAGTCCCAGCGACTCAGGAGGATAAGGCTAGAGGATCGCCTATGCCCAGGATGAGGCTGCAGTGAACTGTGATCACACCACAGCACTCCAGTCTGGGCAAAAGAGCAAAGCCTTGTCTCTGAAATAACAAACAAATAAATAAAACTTGAATCTCCTCGGTTCTGCTATGTAAGGTCCCAGGATCTTTGAAGAAATAAAAACAATGAGAATAAAAGAATCAGGCCATTGATGGGGACCAATTTTATTTCCTCATTCCAAACAGTACCTCCCATTGTTCTAACAGATCATGCCCACTTCTTGGCCAGAATCCATTCCCAAATGTCTGCCTCTGGGTCTCACAAAAAAGAGTATCCCTCAAAGTTACTTCATGACAGCTCATAATAATTTATAGTCATTTGCTAACAGTAAACAAGTTTCTAAATTATTCAAGAGAACTTAGGTAACCAAAAGTTTGTACTAATTTGTACTTTATATTAAACTTGTACAGGTCTTTTTTTTTTTTTTTTTTTCCTGAGTTGGAGTCTCACTCTGTCGCCCAGGCTGGAGCAGTGGCATGCTCACAGCTCACTGCAGCCTCCACCTCCTGGTCTCAGGCAATCCTTCCACCTCAGCCTCCAGAGTAGCTGGCACTATAGGCACACACCACCACACCCGACTAATTTTTTTACATTTTTTCGTAGAGATGGGGTTCTTGTTATATTGCCTAAGCTAGTCTTGAACTCCTGGGCTCAAGCAATCCTCCTGCCTCACCCTCCCAGAGTGCTGGAATTACAGGCATGAGCCAACATGCCTGGCCAAGGTCACACATTTTTGTATCATAAAACTACCTCTTCTGTGGTCTTAGGTGAGTAGAACTTATATTCCCACATAAGCTATAAATGCTAATAATTTTTTAAGACAATGACCTCCCCTTAGGAATTGGCTTCTTACCATGACACTCTTGATGACTTTATCAACCCTGGTGTATTAAAATACTCAAATTCGAGCTCATAAGCATAAACTATCTCACACTGGTCTGTAAGCCTACTCCTAAGACTAGCTCTTGACACTGTTACAGCTGCCTTTATATGCAACCTGAGTAAAAGACAATATCATATTCGGTTTGGAAGCCAGACCTTATAAAGTGTGAAATCTTTTAACACACCATGGGAGTGCACAGAACAATTATAATAAGTATTGCACATATTTTAAAATGTGACTCTTTTGTTGGCCTCTTCCTCTTCTCAGTACTTTTGGTCTCACTCTGCAGTCACTACAGTCAATTGTGTCAACCATATTCTTCCCAGGGAAATGGAAGGAAGAATGAGCTCTCCCTCCAGGTGACAGACCTAGTCAGCGCCTGAACTGTGGAGAGTTGGACAGAGGAAAGCAAGAAAGGTCAGAGGCATCTCCTCAAAAGAGTGACTATTTTGTCTTTAATAAGAGGCAAGACGGTCTTCACACTTTTGCTTGGCACGAACGCAGTTTAAGGACTTACATGAGTTCCTGAAACAAGCACACAGGTACCCTTTCACTCCACACAAAAACCTGTACCCAATCCTCTATAATTTCCCCCTTGGACTCTCGGGTTTTTTGCCAGTCTGCCTGAAACAGTTTTTAAAATCTACACTTAAATCAAGAGAAATCAAGAGCTGCTCCTCCCTACCGAAGTCCCAGCCCACCCAGGGTCAAGGAAGAGAGTTGTTGTGGAAAGGAGGCATCAAGCTGGAAGGACACTTGGGAAGGCTCTTGGGAAGGCTCTAGCTTACTGGTGGTCAGACTTAAGTGTGCTTCTGAATCAACCAAGGAGAAGGTGTCCTAGCCCCAGAGAGTCTGATGCAGTAGATGTGGGGAGCAGCATGGGCGCGCGCGCACACACACACACACACACACACACACACACACACACACACACACACGTGTGACTCTGTCACAGGTGACCCAAGCACAACCCTTTGAGAAACTGCTGTAGGCCAATATCCTCTGAGGCTCGGTGAAGTTGCCCAAGACGTATGATCCATCGGCAGTAGAGTTAGGAGTATCATTCAGGACTGTAGACTCTTGCCACATCCTGCTGCCCCAGGGAGCTTCAGGAAGAGTGATTACAACAGGAGCCTGGGCGGCGGGGGGTGGGGAATGGGCACCCCTCTCCCCATTGGATCCCAAGATGTACAGGGGGAATTTGGAGGCTGGAACAGGTACTGAGTAGAGTGAGTAAGGGGTCTTCATTCCTCCCTTAACCATGCTTCTGGCTAATCCTCCTCACAGAAGCTACAGCAACAAAACTTTCCTGCCAGGCACTGGTGCCTCATGCCTGTAATTCCAGCACTTTGGGAGGCTGAGGCAAGAGGATTGCTAGAATCCAGGAGTTCAAGACCAGCCTGGGCTGCATAGCAAAGTCTCATCTCTACAAAAAAAATCAAATACATTTAGCTAGACGTGGTGGTATACAGCTATAGTCCCAGCTACTTGGGAGGCTAAGGCAGAAGGATCGCCTGAGCCCAGGAGGTCGAGGCTGAAGTAAGCCGTGATTGAGACCCCAACTTAAAGGAAAAAAAAAAAAAAAACCTCCTTTCTGATCACCTGCATTTGATCCACTATCTAGACAGAACTGGGCAGCTGGGGCTGGCTTAGAGAATCCAGAAACTCAGTCTCAGCGTCACAGGTGCCAGCCATGTGCGCTAGGCAACTCGCCCTTCCTTAGGCCTCTGTTTGTTCATCTGAAAATGAATGGAATACCTATCCTGCCTGTTTGTCTGATTTGTTGTGAGGAGCAAATAAGATCATGGCTGTCCTTTAAACATTAAAACCTTCCAGAAGTGTAAGATTTTTATATTCTTATGCGCCTTGTGGATCTTGTGCAAAAATAGAGTAGGTTCTCTTCTGAAACAAGAATCGGATAGGACAGAGTTTCTCAAAGCTACCGGAATGGGCCATATTCTTTCAGAAGCCCATAGTCATTCTCCACAGTGTTAATGCAGACCTGTGGTGAGCAGAACAGTAATGACACAGCTCTGAGAAGGCATTCCAGGACACGTTCAGACTTGGGCCCGGTGGCTCCATTGACTTGCCCCAGCCAAGACTCACAGCCTCGGGACACAGGCTCCTCTGGTCCACTTAGCCTTGGTCAGAGCCAGCAGTGCTAGCGATTCCAGGGTCCTTCAATGGCCTTCCCTCTCCAGCTATCTAAACACACAATGCTGAAGGCACTTCCTGTGCCTCCTTACCAGTCCTCACAGACGCGTTCCGTGCAGGATTCCAAATAATCAATTTTCTGCCTATATTTGCATGTTTAGAATGAGAAAACGAAAACTTTTCAGACCCATATTTCTTATTCCAGATGGAATCTGTTTGTAGAAAACCAGAGCTCCCTTCGGGGGCCACTAAGGGGTGGAGGGAGGTGAAGAGGGCTGCTGGGAAGGCTTTGGGGCCCCGACTTCCTCTTCAAGCAGAGCAGCTGCACGTCTACCTAATTGGGCTTTCACAGAAAGTCTTGTTTTTCTGAGGTCTTGTTTTTTAATGCACAAAAACCAGCCGTTTTTTCCCTGGTTTATAGGTAGGGAGATCACACTGGAGAAAGGTGAACTGATTTTCCAGCTTCCTCCCTCAGCCACTTGTAGAAAAAAGGCAGAAAATTCTGCTTCAATGGAAGGACTTCCTGCAAGAGTCCCTAGTCTCAGTGTAGGCTCCTACCTGTGGCAGTAGCTGGGAGGGGCTTCTCCTGCCCTGTCATCTTCTCCGTTGTGGCCATGTCCAGGCCCAACTCATCAGCACCTCTCCAAGGCCTCTCCTGGTACACTGCAACAAATCCCTAGCATGGCACCCTTAAGGTTGCTGGCCTCCTTAGTCAACCTGTTTGGCTGTTTGGTTTCTGCATAACACCACATTTACAGAATTGGCTCTGCTCTAGGAGTTCTTTCAAAGGATGACTCTTGTAAGAAACTTATTAATGATGGTGAAGTGACTCCAGAGAAGCAAATCTAAGTGAGGCACCCTGGTTGCTATGCTAGGTTGCCCCCTCAGGGCCCAGGCCTGCTGACTCTCCTTAGCTCAGGATGTTCTCAGGTCTCCAAGGATATCCTCCCAGAGGTTGTAAGGGGAAACTTTTTGCTCTTTCTGCACAACTTCCAAACATAGCTGAAGGCCGTGGCAAAGCTTCAAGTTGTTCTTCATGGGCTACGACCACAGGACCCATAGATGCAAGTGGAGACTGACTTCCCAGCTATCTGAAATCTCAATTCTGGTATTTTAAGAGATGACACTGGTAGGACCTTAAACACAGCTTGGACATTGTTCAGGGAGGGGTAGTGTTTAGATATGAAAAGTTTTCAGAAATTTCTACCTCCTTCCTATAAACTGTTGCTCAGGTCTACTCTCTCCTCGCCCCATTCCCACAACCATAGGAGGAGTAGACAGAAGAAGGTCAGGAGGTGTGCAGACTAAACTTTTGAACATGGGACAAATCGCATCTCTCAAACACCTGATAGAAATCTTCAGGTGTCGCCAGCATTCATGGTTTACCCTGGCACTTAAGTAAAAAAGCCCAAAGACCTGACTCACAAAGGAGGAGAGAATGACACAATGGTCCAGATGTGACAGTATGGTGTTCACACTACAGAGTGTGATGTCTCAACATTCACTAGATATCAACAGGTGTTTCATTTGGGGAAGGGATCCTTGAACCAGGGTTTCCAGGGGGGAATGACTGATCTAGGTCTGAGGTTAAAACAGTACAGTATGATTATGGAATGTTGTGAACCCCAAAATAAGGAAATAATCAAAGATGAATAGGGACATGACAAAAGGATAAGAAGGTGGAGGAAGACAAGAAGAGAAAGGGAGCCGGGCTCGGTGGCTCAGCCTGTAATCCCGTGCCTTTGGAAGGCTGAGGGGAGAGGATTGCCTGAGCCCGCGGGTTCAAGACCCACCTGGGCAACTTGGCGAGACCTCATCTCTACAATAAATCAAAAATCAGCCGTGTGTGGTAGCGCGCACCTGTAATTCCGGCTACTCGGAAGGCTTAGGTGAAAGGATCGCCGGAGCACAGTGGGTCGAGGCTGCGGTGGCTGGGAGTGGCCACTGCACTCCAGTCGGGGCGACAGAGTGAAACTCCAACTCAAAAAAAAAAAAAAGAAGAGAAAGGGAAAGAAAAGGGAAGGGAAGAAAGAGAAGGTTACGAAGGCTCTTGTGATAACAATTGGTGAATGCCAATATATTATGGAGTGTATATTAAATAATGTTATCATTTCTAGATTAAATCTATGGGGTGTGATAATAGCATTGTGGATATGTACAAAAATTTCCTCATTTCTAGAAAATGTAGTCTGAACTCATGTGTGTGTGTATGTGTGTGTGTGTGTGTGTGTGTGTGTGTGTGGTGTAGTGTGTGTGTGTGTGCTTAGATGGGGAAGGAGAAGAGGTAGAGCAAGTATGGCAAGGTGTTTATTGGTTAATATTAGTGAATGGTATACAAGTGTTTGCTGTGATAGACTTTCAACTTTTCCTTAGGCTTGATTTTTTTTTTTAAACAGGGTATCATTCTGATGCCCAGGCTGGAATATAGCAGTGCAATCATAGCTCACTGCAGCCTCAAACTCCTGAGCTCAAGTGATCCCCTTGCCTCAGTCTCCCAAGTAACCAGGACTACAGGTCTGAACCACCACACCCAGCTAATTATTCTATTTTTTGTAGAGACGGGGGTCTTACTATATTGCTCAGGCTAGTCTTGAACTCCTGGCCTCAAGCAGTCCTCCCACCTTAGCCTCCCAATGTGTAGGTATTACAGGTGTGAGTCCCTGTGCCTGACCAACTTTGAAATTTTTCTAAATAAACACTTGGAGGGAGAGCAGAGAGGAGGTTTGATACAGTGTCAGTGCTCCTCCCTAGATGGGGCCCTTTCAGGGCCTGGTTAATGAGGAACTGTGTGTGTGTGTGTCTGTGTGTGTGTGTGTGTGTCTGTGTGTGTGTGTGTGTGTGTGTGTGTGTAAAGCGCTTCCTTCCCCCTTGCCAATTATAAATATTGGCTCAAGTCTCACCTCTTCCTTGAGAGGGTCATCAATTGAAAAAGTAGCCAGGTGCAGTGGTACATCCCTGTAATCCCAGCACTTTGGGAGGCAAATGCCAGAGGATTGTCTGAGTCCAGGGGTTCAAGACCAACCTGGGCAACTTGGTAAGACCTCGTCTCTCAATAAATCATACAAATTAACTGGGCATGGTGGTGCGTGCCTATGGTTCCAGCTATGTGGAAGGTTGAGGTGAAAGGATCATCTGAACCCCGCAGTTTGAGGCTGTGGTGGCCATGAGTATGCCACTGCACTCCAGTCTGGGTGACACAGTGACACTCCTACCCAAAAATAATAAAGAGTAGGTAAGATGAATTACTGCACCAGAAACCTGGAAACACCTGAAATCTTATCGCTCACATGCAAAGAACACTTGATAGAGGTTGTCCCAAATTTGTCAACAATCCTAAAAATTTACCTGACATTACCAATAACAAGCAACAAAGCTGACATTTTCTTAATTATTAATGATAGAAAAAAACAAATTTTCATCAACCATGTTGGGGAAGACTAAATTATCTTTCTGTTCTCTCTGCAGAAAATATTTCAAAATTGTCATATGAAAAGGTGAACAGAGTGTATAGATGTATGATACAGAAGGACATATTATAGAAATATGTCAAGTAATTAATGAGTAAAAATACTACATTCATTTTCTAGACTTTGTCATGTTTCTGGCATTTGACAGTGTTTTTAATGATGGTATAATTTATTATTTATTATTCCCTGTATCAGAATTCACTTTCATGGCTTTCTTCTCCCAGATTGGTATGCATTATTTCTCACACATGTTGATCACATAAATACATACACATATACACACATACACACATACACACATAAAGCTTTTTTTCCACTTCAACATCTTTTGTATCCAGGGTTCCTCAGAACACATTTTGGAAAACTCGACCCAGGGCAAAGTAGGTTCCTTTTTATCCACATCTATCCATCATGGTAATGTGCACATAAGCATTTGACCTCCAGAAAAATGTTTATTTGAAGAGCTTATTGAAAGCAAATAAACCATATATTTGCTCTAAATGCATAGCTATCATATATATACATACATTCTGCTTTATATAGTCACATTCATTAATCCAGTTGAGCCCCAAACAATCCTTTTCAGGAGGCAGGACAGATGATAAGGATTTGCCCCAGGTCCCACTTAGTATTCATCCACCCCCACCTCTTCAACCTCTGTTTGTTGCTGCTATTTCAGTTCTCACATAAGTAAACTGAGGCATGGGGATGAAGGATAACTTTTCTTAGAACAAGTTATAAGATCTGGACTTCTATTTAGGGATGACTGTTGAACCGCTATTTTAACAAATTAAATGACTATGGTCTGCTTATCCTTTGACATTTTGTGCCCAGCACTACCTAGAAGAGCAAAACAGAAGACAGAGACTCATGGAGAGGACAGAGAGTTCACCTCTCCCCCTGCCTCCCAAAAGTAAAAGTAATTTGTCCTTGCCCCAATGGAAAAGGATCAGACTTTGACATCTTGAATTATAGATAAGTTCCAAGACCAAAGACGTAGCCCTAAATACTAAAACAAACTTTCAAGGAAAAGGGCAACCTTCCACAGGTCCCTTCTTCTAACCATCCTTCAGCCTGCGCCCAGGGACCAAACATGGTCTTTTGGCCCATGAAGGACCTGGAATGACAGAGCCCCAACACATGCTCGCGTCTCACTACATTCTAATGCTTCTTCACGGAATCCAGGGGAAGGAAGGGAAGCCCTTCTGGTAAAAACTCCAGAGCTAATGATCCAAACTGAAACTCAGCAACATCATCATAATAATGAGAGAACAACTGTCATTTATTAAGCACTTTCCCAGCCACACTAGATACTTTCCATTAATTATCTCATTTACTATAATAGCAAACACTTCCCCAAACACTGGGAGAGGAAGGGTTCATCAACTCATCGTGGTAAGGGGTACAGATCATGGTTGCGCTTTGTCTCATCTCAAAAAGTAAGTAAAAAAAGCTGATCATGGGTGGACGTCATTCTCACTTCCCGACCTCTCACCTGACCATTTCCCCCACTAAACACCCTGAGGCCCAGCAACATGGAGCCTGGACAGAATGAGAGGGAAGTAGCAGGGAGGAAGGGGGACAGTGAGGAATGGTGAATCATGGGTTGGCATGATGGTCACCCTCAGATACCAAAAGAGGCTAATAAGCAAGAAATCATCGTAATTACACAGGTGATACATGAGTGCATTTTCATTGTAATATTTAAACCAGATTAAAGTTTATATAGTTAAAATAGAAAATCACTTGTTGCTTCCCATCCTACAACAGTTAACACCTCAGCAGGTGTCCTTCCAGATTTTTTGTCTGCATTACATGCAGATATATGCATGTAAACAATATTGACCTAGACAGGTTCAGAAGTTCCTGCCCTCAAGAGCATGGTAGGAAAAAAAATGATGAGGGAACACTTCTAGAAAAGACAGAAAGGGTCAGAGATCAATGCCACTACTTTATCCCTAATCATGGCTTCGAGGGACATACCTTAGATCAGATTTCCCGGAACCAGACTCTGTGACAGAGATTGTGGTGCAGAGTGATGTGGGGAGAACTCTTGGGAACACCTGTAAGAGAGAGGGGAAGCAGACAGAGACATGGTGCAGTTTAAACAAGGTGCCACCCAATCCCATGGGGCGTTGTGGAGGTGGGATGCCCTTCTGAATTGCCCAAGTTAGAATGCAGGAGCCGGGCTTTCCTATTCCCACATCAGTTAATTGGATGCAAGGTCCCCTGAGGAGAGGGATTAAGATTGGGTAAGGCGGCTCCCTTCAGCCAGGGCTGGTTCTAGAGAAAGTACAGCTGGAAGCTATCAGCAGCTGACTCTCTCTGGGCTGCTGGGGCAACAGAGTACTGTGGTCTTCAAGTGGGGATCTGGGTAGCCCACCACAGCAAATACGACAGGATCCTCAGATGTTTCAAAACATTCTCCCAAGCCGGGCTCGGTGGCTCAGCCTGTAATCCCGCGCCTTTGGGAGGCTGAGGTGAATGGATTGC